>NW_026555334.1:5887463-6170959 GCF_029017545.1 Prosopis cineraria | reverse complement strand
AAAAAAAAGAAAAAGAAAATAAAAAAATGGTAAGGAGAATAGTATAAATAAAGATCTCACATCAAGCAATTAGAAAATAGATCAAACATAAAACTTCAAATGTGTGTAACTAAAAGACACAAGCTATTTTAGTAAATAAACTATTATTAAATATATTTAACATAAATAATTAACATTGACCATATATAACTATTTCAAGTGATGCTTAGAATGACACTTGACTTTATGAATAAGATACACTCTTCTAATCCTATTAAGAAGTTGTTTAAATATTTTTTTCATGTTTCGTTGCTTTATTTGTTAAAAAAATTACAAACTTCTCAATTATATTAACCTTGTGGTTATTAAAGGAAGATAATGAGTCACATTGTTATGTGTGCAAATGCTTCTCAGTTAAAGGGTAAAACTATACTAAAAAATATTCATCTTTCTTTTTTTTTGGTATGGCAAATTATATCATCTTTTCATTTGAAAATTTTTATAATTAGGATCACTAAAAAAAAACACCTTAAAACTAATGTTAGGGTAGTTAATGCCAAGATTCTTCATAATTTAATTTTACAAATTATTCTTCTACTTGTTTTCAATATACATAATTTTAGCCAATAATAATAAAACAAGTTTATATAAATACAACTTCAGTCATTCAGCTACTTTTATTAATCCATTTGGATAGATAAAGGCAAGGGTTGGGAGAAAATTATAAAAGAAAAGCAGGAAAAGACATTATCATTCTCTACCATAATTTTTTTTAAAGTTTTCATTCTCTTTAAGGGAAGAAATTAAGAAAAACAAGTATAAAAGATCTTTTTCCTTTCACATTCTCCCATAATTTTCTCTCATTTTTTTTTTTCTAATTCCAAGCAAAACCTAAAAGTTCAATTTAGTTCAACTAGTTTAAAAGCAAGCAATCTTACCTCTCATACTCTCAATTGTTTTAAAAAATGTTTCAATGTTGTCTCCCTTATCTCACATCATTATCTCAAGATTTATTGTCAAATCAAAGTGTGAGAGAATGACGCACTAGCTAAGTAACTAAAATAGTATCCAACTTAGTAGTAGCCTATCAGATTTGATTTAATATTCTCAATGGATATGTAATGTAACATTTTCTTCACATCAAATAACCTCACAATATAATATATATATATATATATATATATTATATATTAGATATGATATATATAATATATATTATATATAATATATATTGCCTACTTTTGAACTAGGGGCACCTAACTTGAAATGTTAATGAATTTTTGAACTAATGCTATATTTAAATACATTAGATTTGGATTTGAATTTGAATCAAATTTCTTGTTTGGGCATTGAAATTTTTGAATTTGAATTTTATTTGAATCCAAACTCATATTTTATCTTAATTTCTTCAATGATTTGAAATCATTTCTAAATCCCTTATTATTTCAAACTCCACTTGCACCTTGACAGACTATTTAATACGCCATAAAATTTCATAAATATGATAGATCATTAGAGAATCATTGTTGTTTCCATTAAAGGTCATTAAAGTAGTTACTAGTGAAATAGGAACAAAGTGAGTTAGAATTAGATTATCTCTTTTTTTTCAAATTATTATGAAATGAAGACTCCAATCATCAAGAATTAGCCTATACATGGCAAATTCCCCTAACCAATATAGTATTTTGTATTAACCACATGATAGAGCCAAGAACGAAGACTATAGAGAAGAAGTTGAAGAGCCAACATATTCTTGTTCCAATAAAAAGGGCCTTCAACAACACGTTTATCATCATCGGAGGCTATGATAAAAAAGATGGCAACATTGTAGTGGCAGATGATAGGGCAGATCTCATCGCTTATAGATGATTGTTCTTGGCGAATCCTAATTTGCCAAAGAGATTTGAACTTGATGCTCCTTTTACCAAACACAATAAAGAGATATTTTACACTTTTAATTCTATTGTTGGTTATACTAATTCCTATTTCGCAAAGCGAGTTCGTTAGGGCTCTAATTGTAGAAGTGGTTATAAATATTTTAATATTAAGTGTAAAAGGTTCATAACCTTCCAAGAGTTGTTCTATAGAATTCTCCAATTAACGCTAGATAACCTACAACATGTATGGCTTCTTGGGAGATTTTCATGAATAATAAATAGGTTATATATCCTACAATTATGTAGATTTATTCGTTATATGTAACTCTTGAACTAGAATTGAAGGACTTGTGGCCTATAAAATAGTGGGCATGTACCAAGTGATAGTAAGCTTGAAGTGAATGAGAAGTGTATTTCTATTTTCCTCTCCTAATTCATTCTTGTCTTGTTCATTTCTCTCATCTCAATCTCTTACATTCTTCCTATTTTTCAGAATACATTATCACACGATGCTTTACCGATCAGTGTGAAAGCATGGACCCTAATGAGTTTTGTTATGATCATTTGTTGATTCTTCTTTGTCACATAAAGATAGGTTGATCAATTTGATAATTTGTTGATTCTTCTAGGTCACATGGAAAAATAATAGCGCTACAAACTAATTAGCATACTTACTTTATAAAAGTACTAAAAACTAATTAACATTTTTATTTTGTCATGATCATATCATATATGGTCAATGCCCAAATTGAGAATTTAAAAGCAACAATGTTTTTTGCTATGTATATCAAAATAATGATGTTTTTCTATGGTTATTAAAATCATAAGCAATGGTTACAATATGGCTAGATGCCATTCAAGTAAATGGGTATTAATTTATTGAAAGTAAATGCCAGAGTAGTTAGGAGCTAAAAAGATATGAGATATTAGAAAAAAAATACCAAGAGTGATATGAAATTAAATACACCAAATAAAAGTGATTATCAGTCATATTATTATAGTCATATCATGATATTAGTATATTTCCAAATTAACTAATCCATTAAATACTAATGTTAACTAAGTAAACTACTTTATGTATTTTTTGTTAGACTCAGGGTTTGGTTTGTATTTGACAAAATCTATTTAATAAAATTATCATCAATTTAAGTATAGCAATTATTTATTGTAACAAAAATTATGTTTGAACACATAAAATAACAAGAATACTTTTAAATATACAATTAAGAGATGCATGTGTTAATTGATAATATGTAATTTTTGTTAGGTAAAACTTTGAAAAATATATTTTGTCTTGTGCTCAAGCAATTCTTTTTTATTCTTTCATTTTTCATATTTTAGTGAAAAAAATTATTATTATCTTTAAAATTGAATAATTAGTTATTTTTAGAAAATATAATGGTAAGTGGTGTGTGAGTTGAGAAAGAGGATGCATGTTGAAGGTAATATTGAAAGGGGTTGCAGGACAAATTGCCTTGAACGCTTTTCCCTCACGTGTAATTGTATTCTTAATTTTTGATTAAAGCAATGTATACTAGAGGTTTTAAAAAAGGTGCAATGTCACTTAAAAGTATGTTTGACCAACGTTGACTATTTTTTTTAAGTATTAAAGAAAAATTTTGCCTATGAAGTCTGTTTGGAGGAATAATTAGTATCCTAATTTTTTTTTTTATTTGTAATATTTTTGAGTTATTACTTTTCAAATCAAAAGAAGGATCCAGCACTTATAATCCAAAATTATAAAAAGATGTTATGTTAAATTATATTGAAATGTCTCTAAGTCAAAATTCTAGAAGCAAGTTTATGTTGCTCACGGCGTGAACAAGTCTATATTTAAGCCTGTGCAAGCCAAGAACTACTCATGGGCAAAGTAAGGGCAAGTTTGGACTTGAAAGTCTATAGAGTGCTTGTAGTAGAGTTAATTTTGTGTTGAAGCAATTTGGGGTAAGATCTTATCAGAAACATCAAGACATCGAGGCATTCAGTAGTCATAGGGCCCACACATGGAGACATCAAGGCATTCTAACCCATTTTGATAATCTAACATGGGCTAAAGGGGTTGGACGTGCAACGATAGTGGAGAGAATTGGGCTTGATTTTAGCAGCAAAATAGGTTAGAATGATGTCACTGTATATGCACCCCATAACTATTCTACGCTAGTAAATAACAAAGAAGATTATGAGTCTCCAATGAAAGAGCAATATTACTTCTTCAAAAAATTATTTAGGAAGATATTACCTCACCTTTCAATATCAGTGCCTAATGCTCTTTAGAAGAAAGTTTTGGGAAAAAAATGCTTTAAGCCTTTATTTTATTCTACTGCAAGAAAGTAAAAATTGATAACTTCAAACAAATTTAAGGTAGCAAAGAAGATGGAAATTGGAAGAATGCTGCTATGACTTGCACATCAAAAAGCCTCCCATAATAAGTGTGATATAAAAGTTTAGTTACTCTCTCGATCACTTATAGTAGACTAGTTTTTTAGGGGACAACATTACATGATAATTTGTACCATAGAAAGGGCTATTCATAGACAATGCAGATTGATGGAGGGTTCAACCTTTAGCAAAGAATGTTTCTCTTTATTCCCCCCGGGGCGCAAAATCCTTTATACAAAGACAAATTTTGAAAGTATTTTTTAGTCCTTAGTATAAGATAAAGTTAAAGTAATTAATTTATATTCCAGGTTTACACTTTGTTTATTTATTATGGTTTGACTTCCTTGAGAATAGAGAGCAATTTATTACAGTTATCAATTACAAAGAAGAGTAAAATTAAAAAGTTACATATTTGATATGCATACATAGGATATATTCTTTTAAATCTTGAGATCCATAATAATCAATTGAAACATGTCAAAACTATCATGCATTGAATTGGATGAAGTGATACTTTAACCAGTGTAAAAAGTGCATTTTGTAACAGTGAAGCTAAGAAAGTACCTGAACTTGAAACCCTACCAGCGTGCCAAATCTGACAAAAAAGATGACCACCTTTGTCGTCAATGACAGCATCCACAATTGGTTTCCATGATTCCATTTGCTGTTCTATCCATATCCCTGGTGTTCTAGGATGCCTCTAATTTTGAAAATGCAACAAAAATAACTAATAATGAGAAACGGAACACATTTATTATGAAACTTATTGATAAAAATTAACATGAAGAATGATTGAAATTAAAAGTAACTACGCTTGATCATCCAAATCTGTCTAGAATGAGGTTAAGGATCATTATTGTAAAATCGGTCTAGAATGGCGCCAAAACAACTTTGCATCCAAATTAATTGAAGTATCGCTAATGTTCAAAGTAATTATGTAAAAAGGTTGTTTTGCGGGCATAAATGTCTGGAATCTAATTCCATGCATGCAAGATCCACGGAAACAAAATTTCTGGACCATTTTGCCCTTATCCACAATTATTTTAGATAATAATCTCTCCTTGTCTTTTTCGTACATTCAAATCATCTGAGACTGATATTTGCGGTTTGATTTTTTATTAAGGAAGACAGGAGATTTTAATTTTTATAAAACAATAATGAAAAATACTAAAAAAATTATAAAGATCTTTACAGAAATTTATGAATATCAACTTTAGAGGATTTAATAATTCTGTCATTTTCCTTCTCCTCTTTTTCTTCCTTTTCATTTCCTTCCCACTTTTTGGGAAAATTGGGATTAACGACCTATTGGCAAACATATTTCTGAAAAAAGGATTGAGCCAGTCAAAAATATGCAATTTATCTTCTGCCATTTTGCATCTTTTATTTCATTCATGTTCTGTAACCCCAATTTTCCCAACCCTTTTCTCATCTCATCTCTCTTCCCTCTCCTGTCTCTCTTATTCTCTCCCATTCTCAATAATAGGATTTCCATTTGCTCTTCTTTACCTTCCAAAAATGATTTTCAACCCAAAATCTCTTTAAGTACAATAAGGCCCTTTTAAAGCAATGGAGAGTTTTCATTTAGAAATAGATGTATATCAACATGGTTTATAAGTCACACCAAAGTAAATTCTTTTTCATGTATAAATAATATATTGACCCATTTAAAAATTCAATTTAACAAGCTCAACCCAAGAAAGATGTATACTACAGGCATTGCATTCAATTCAAAAATAATTGTACAATAAACTTTCCAATAGACTAGACTTTCAACACAATAACACAATATGAATTAACCTTCAAACATGCAAGGAGCTAAGAGATGGCTATCTTTTAGCTAAAAAGCAAATCAACAACTAGGAAACAACATAATCATATCACAGCATCTTTTGATATTCTCAAAGTCTATTCATCACATAATTGAGCCAAATTCAAGAGAATGAATACCCAGCCAAATCTAAATATCTAAATAACATAATTCTTCACTGAGAGTTTAATGAAACTTTAGTAACATATTCAACACTTATATATTAATAAGGAGAGTAAATAATACTTAATTCTATATAATTCTTCTCTTAAACATTTCATTGGGATTCCCTGTAGAATGCAATAGCACTCCTCCACGTTCCACTGCTCCATTAAGATGATGATTTAATAGTACATGTTTAATCACTACTCAATTTAAAATAAAATCAAGGTTTTCCTAACATTACATAAACTAAATTAAAACTTTGAATGAGACCAACGTCAAAATCAAGTGAAATTTGAGGACTAAAAGAGTAGCTCAACAATATTAATAATTAACAATTAAAAGCTTTAAATTTTGGTTCAAGCTAAGACATATAACCATCAACATGATATCCAATGTTTTTCCACTAAATTATAAAACACTTTATTTCCAGCGACTCAAACGCTAACATTCCAACAAGCTAAACAACTAAATGAACCATATTTAGAAAACGTAGCATGGAACATATAGGATATTATTGACAATCATAAGCCTTGAAAATCAAATTTCTTCTCGTATTGGTCATTCTCCTGGTATTTGGCAGACCCACTTTCAAAAGATTACTTTCCTGCAAGTATTTTACTTTGAACAAATCAAGCTGAAAGCATGTCGGCAATCTAATTTGAAATCTCAATAATAGGACTCATGCATTCAACCGTAAAGGCCACCTTATAAAAATATCATCATATTTATCTCATTTCCTCAACTTTATTTCTCAAATCTTTCATCAGTCACTTTATATGTATCCCAAAAGTTATCATAAAAACAAACAAACTTCATCCTCCTCAAATATGAACCAAACAACTATAGTAAAATAACAAATTAGAAACCATGTTATGATGAAGGCCAAAAAAAAAAAAAACAATTTGAAAGGCACCATTGTTGACCGAGAAAGTTGGATTTCAAGAGTAGATGCTAAAATAAAAAAGATCTTGTTTTCTTTTTTTTAACTCGGTACACCAACAAAACAATCATCAACAAAATCTTAAAAAAAAAAAAAATTTCCCTCATTTTGTCACATAAGGCGTCATAAACAAATTCTTTGTAATGCTCAAGTTAGACTCAACTAAATAGCACCCAAATCAGGTATGCTTCTCAATAGACTTAATGGAACTTGCAAAAATGCATAATCAAGCACTTAACAGACATTTTATCGACCATCACACAAGCATTAAACCTTAAACTAATACAAAGCTTCAACTCTTCAATTGCCATTCCACAATTCTGTTCAATTTATAGATATAAAAAAGTGCTCTTAAACTCAAGTTCAACTTGATTGAACCCCATCTACACTCCCATTCACGCATCAACTAGAACAAAGAGGAGAAATCATAATTTGCTCCAACCCAATCAACACACACACAAACAGATTGATACCAAGGTAGAAGGCAAGGGGAAAAAATCAACTTCAGCCAGCATCACCAAAAAGGTGAATAATGTGAAGCCACTCACCTCAGATCCACCACGACGAAACAGAGAGAAGAGGAAGAAGTCTGCGGCGCTCAAAAGGGAGGGAGAAGAGGGAGAACGTCCGACGCCCAACACCACGACAAGAAGGGAGACGGAAGAGAAGAGCTGGACATCGAACATGGAAGAGGGAGAAAAGAGGAGCTCCACCCAACTCACAGTCGACGACGCAGAGAAGAGGGAAGAATCTTCAGCGCCGCTGCTACAATCGGAGGAGGAACGGATGACGGGGGAGAAAGAAGGGCTTCAGTCCTGTGAAAGTGAAGCAGAGGAGGATGAAGAAGCTGCGATTCGACAGCGCTACGACGGATCCCAGCCACACACACACCGGCAACGACTGAAGAGCAGGGAACGGCGGGAGAAGTGAACGAAGAGAGGGAAGGAAGGAAGGATAAGGGAGTGAAGGGTTTGAAGCTGTTCCTCTTGGTTACAGGGCACGGGTCAAATGAAATGAGGGAGGGGGGGAGAAATAAAGTTGAACTGTTGAAGTTCAGTACACCCTCCAATACTTCTGATTTTCCCTGTCGCCATTTTACATCACCTAACTCTCTCGCCTCACTAAATGACAACAAACTTCCGAGGCACTCTGTTCATCCACTCTGTTTTCCAGATTCTTACTTGAGCTATTAACATTCATACCTTTCGCTTTGGATCTTTTCACTTCATCATCATCATTATAAACTCCTTCGTCTGTCGCTTCAGGGGGAAGTCCGGCCCCTGACGCCACTTGTTCACAGGTGCAACTTGCACCCCCTGTTTCTCTTGCAGTGCCTCTCGCGCTCTCGCTCATCTCTCTCGCTCCGGTGATGGATATGCTCCCAGGGATGCTTGATATAAAAGTTCCTGAACTTCAACTTTAAAGTGATGAACTCATACAGACAAAGAAGGAAGAGGGTGACGGGCTGTTATGGCTTAATATAGGAAATTAGGACACTCTGCTTTTAAGTCTCTCTAAAGTGAAGTTCGGTACACGCTTCAACGCTCCTCGTGTTATCTTTTATTATTTCACCTAACGCGAAAGATACGTTTGAATTACTGGCCCTCTCTTTTCATATAAATGGAATGACAACCCAGCAATGCTTAAAGTATAGCAGAGAAAATATTTTAGCTTGTTACATGTGATCATGACTCATGAGGACTTAGCTACTTGATGCTAAGCCTACAGGTCGAGTCCGGCTTAGCTTCAGGATATGATGTGTGTGTGTATGCATGACTGATAATGTGTGGTTGGGCTACGTGTCAATTTTCTTATGGTTTTAGTTAGGCAGTGTATGGCCAAATTTCCGTCTTGGGATGTAAATGCAAGTTGACCATACAGGCCCATGTATTGCAGGGTTGTCATTCCGTTTATATGAAAAGAGAGGGCTAGTAATTCAAACGTAGATCTCCCACGTTCTTATTTCTCTTTTACGCTCTCTCATTATTCATTCTCTAAGTATTTTCAGCCTCAGAAAATAACGTAAAGCACGATTCATAAAATATCTCCCCACGAGCGTTTCCTGGCCACATATTTTCTCCCCCTTTGCCCTTCCTCATGATCTAAACCCCACTTTCTGCACGTCTCGTAGAATTGCTTTATAAATCTTTGTTTAATTTGGTTGAGCGGTGGTACGTCTTCGACACTTAGCAGTATACCTTGGAGCAAATCGTGAACCAAGCTGCGCTACGTACATGTAAGACAAAGATAATCATTGAGATAATGAAAAGATTTGCTATATTAATACCACGTACACCTGGCACGGAGAATATACAAACCAGTTCACGGTTAATGACTCTCAAATTGACATCATCTGATTTGCTATATAAAAAAAGTACCTATTATACAAACCATACCGATCGATGCCACTCTTAAAATATATATATATATATATATATATGGTAGCTAGGCAAAACACCAAACGTCCAACTACGTATACATTTACATGTATAAGCCTAGCCAAACATGCTGAGTCGAAAGAGATACTTTTTTTAATATATATTATTTGTTATGTTTAACAATAATAATTAGTTTAATTAATCCCCATTGAGTATTTGCATATTAGACCAGGGATCCTCCATACTCCAATAGTTAGTCTCGTGACTGGTGCAAATGGAGGGCTGATCCAGTACGGTGCAAAATGGATGCGTTGGAAAGAGCCCGTGAGAGTAGCTTGATTAAAGGAGGACGGGAGTACGTGTCCATTTGCAGAGAATCAGTCATGGTGTTGGACACGTGGCTGCTGCTGGCTTGCCGATGATCTGCTGTCTCAGCAGACCTTAGCTGAGGATGTTTTTGTTGCGAGCAGTTCTCTGCCGGCTGTTTTCGTTGCGAGCAGTTCTCTGCCGGCTGTTTTCGTTGCGAGCAGTTCTCTGCCGGCTCAATGTGCTTCTGAATCCTAGTCCTCCAACGTGTATAGGTGTGTTTCAAACATCAACAACATTAAATTATGGTATATGCATATATGATTAATGACTGATTAGGGTTTCAAAATATTGTACAGTAGTGTGATTGGAGCTTTGCTGCAGATAATGTGTGGTCCATGCCGAATGCGTGGTGCTGTGGGGGAAGAGCAAGGAAATGAGGATGATGAGTCGGTGCCATCAGAAATGACCCAACAAGAACTTGACAGACATCTTTAAAGTGATATCATATACAAGGGTCCCAGAGGGAGACTCTAATTTTAAAAATCATGAAATGTACAAATAACTCTAAGCTCTCATGTAATTTGATTGTAACTAATTTTTAATGTACATTTATTAAAATATTTTTTTAAAAATAAAAAATTATCTCCTCATGTACATTTACTAAAGTAAATTATTGGAGAGTTGGTCATGATAGGATTTGAATTTTGAAGACACTAGACTATTGAACCCATTTGTTAAATATATGTAAAATATTATATATATATATATATATATATAAGAATTTAATGTCAATTCCAAACCATTACTAGTCAATCTCCTCTATGTTAAAATTATCAATTCTAATATGTCAGATGCAAATGGGATATTAACAATTTTAGGGTCCATTTGGTTTTTTTATTTTTCACATTCAGAAAACAAAATTTTACTTTCAGAAAGCTGAAAGCTGTTTAGGTGAAATATTTTATAAAAAAGTGCATCCTAAAAATACATTCAAACAGTAATTGAAAGTAAATTTTTAAAACGTAACTATTTAAAGCTTTTAAAAAATGAATTTAAAAAGTAGAATATTATTTGATCACATTATCTCAAGTTTAATCTCTTATTTTTTATTTAAAAAATATTTAATTCATTAAAAATATAATTATTATTTCAATAATAATAATTAGGCATCATGTTTTCAGCATTTTAAATTAAATAATTTATTATATTAATTTTTAGCATTAATGTATAATAAAAATTACAAATATTGACCATATTTTTTTAAAATTATAAATTAAAAAAATACAAATAACTAGAGATCAAATTTTTAATATTATATATCAAAATTTATGTTATTTAAAATCTTTATTATATTTTTTAAATATTTAAAATATATTATATTTGTATAATAAAAATTACAAATCATTATAAATTAATATCCTTTTTGGTAATTGTATATTTAAAAATATATTTTACTATCACAAATCAAATAACTTTCAGTATATCAAACTGATTTTTGTAAAAATATATCCGAACATAAATTTCATTACAATAACTAACTTTTACTAAATTGATTTTCACCAAATGAATTTTTGATAAACTAAAAATAAAATACACATTTAGTGTAAGGAATTGACAACTTTAGCTAAAGTTGTCACTTATACGCAAGTTTCTCGAGATTTGTTATTTTATGCTAAAGTTGTGAATTTTTGCTCTGAAGTTATTGATATTCTACTGACAATATATTGTCTTATAAGAATGGACAAATTTAGCATATACTAAAGTTGTCTTTTTTTTTTTTTTTACCAACTGCTAAAGTTGTCATCAATTCCTCATAATAAAGTTGTTAATATCCAATTGTTAACTAACATATTAGAATTGACAATTTCAACACAAGAGATTGACAACTGGTGTGTGCGAGATTGACTATTAATATTTTGTAATTAACATTAAATGTCTATATATATAATTCCTCCATCCTAAATTATAAGATACTTTTAGAGAAGATTCAGTGTCCTAAAATATAAGACACTTTGACAAAAATAAGGTTCATTAATGATATTTTTTCAATGTTACCCTTCTCATATATTTTCTCTTTTCAATGGAGTATTAAATGAAAGGAATTTTTAAAATTTTATATTTTTGTCTCGAAAAAGTAAGGTTGTAAAGTGTATTTAATAAGCTTTATTAGTATGTAAGATTTTATCTAAAAGTGTGTTATAATTTGAGATGAAGGAAGTAATATTTTGCATATATTTTATTAATTAAACAAATGGTTCAATGGTCCAGTTCTGGCATGATTTTTTGAAAATCTTGTGTCCTCAAATCCTACCATGACCAACTCTCCAATAATTTACTTGCCAGATCTCCGACAGTCAAGCCATGCATGGCTGGCTTCGATGCTAATGACTATGGGGAGACAATTTTTTTATTTTTTAAAAGAGGGTATTTTGGTAAATGGATAATGATAGGGAGGTCTCAATGAGACCAATTAATTTAAATTAGGTCTCAAGTGTTAAGTTTTAAGAATTTAAAATTTCATCTCTTTTAATTTTGTAACTTTATTGTGATGAATTTACAATTTATGTTCTAAATTTTAGCAAAAAAAAAATAAATTTATTTATTTTTCAATCATATTAAAATTTAAAAAATAAGTTACAAAATTAAGAATAAACTCGCAAATTCCTATAATTTTGTATTTGGAACTTCATTTGAATTAATTGATCCTATTAAAACCTAGTTGTTATTCTCCCTTTGATAAATGTACACCAAAAATTAATTACAATTAAAGTCAATGGGAATTTATGATTTTTTGTGCATTTAATAAGACTTTTTGGGAAACTCACTCAGAACTGAGAGAAGGATATACACTCAGAGTGCCTGTTTGAGTGTACTGGAGAGGAAAACATTTTACAAACCTTGCGTGACTGCAGAATAGCTCATTGAGTCTGGTCTGGTCTTATTAACCCCATTTTATTATTCTGCGCTTTTTAGCTGTGATTTTCAGGTATGGACGAAGTGGAATATGACTCATAATCATTCATACTTTTAGAGAATCACTTCATAGTGCGGATACACTTGCAAGGAAGGCTCATTGTATGAGCAGAGATGTGGTGGAATTACTCGAACCTCCAAGCTTCTGTTTGGCCCAACGAAGGACTGATAATGGTTATAATTTTTTATTTTTTATTTTTTTGCTTTTGTTTTAGTCGGTTTTCTTCCTTGGTTGATTTAGGTGCTTTTCCCTGTTCTAATTTCAAGCTTTGTTCTTGCCTGTGCCATTCTCAAAAAGAAAAAAAAAAAAAGTTGACTCCTAAGGAATAGGGAGGAAGAAGGTACATTGGAGCTAGGAGCATTGAGCAGTGACGATTGAGGAACTTCAAATACTACTGACTAATAGCACGTGGAAAATCATTGTAGCCACACATATGATGGGTCTGAAGTTAAAAATAACGATGGAGACTTTTTGACCCAAAACCAGTTTTGAAGATTTAAACGGTGACAAAATTAAGCAATTGGGTCAAATCTAATGGATTTGGGCATCTCAGAGAATTTAAAGAAATTTGTCCGCACGATTCTACATTTTATCGCATATGGAAATTGCATTTAACATTTTTCTTGACCTTTTGCTCAAAAAAAAAAACATTTTTCTTGACCTTGATTTGTGGTTGACCTTGCAGGAAGCAGCAATGCTAATGACAATGCTCTAATTAATTGAATTATATTGTTGAACTGTTGGGTAACAAGAACGGAGGGAGTATTTACAAACCAAAAAGTATGGAAAATTAGGATTATATTGTACTGTAAGGCAACCCTTATTATTATGCTTTGGGATTGAATATCTTGGATTGTTCCACTAAAATTAAATTAAAGAACTTAACAAACTGAGTCAGGCAAGGCATTATACTCAAACACAGTTGCATTCTTAAACTTAAATTTAAAACCTCTAATTAATATGGTACAACATCTTATCAGTCGAACCAAGCAGTTGGTAGTAATTAAGTTGACTCACTTTATGCTTACATGTAATATCATATTATATTTACTTGAACATATGATTAACATCACAATTTAAATAGGAGAGAATATGTAGACCCTTTTCCTTCTATCATGTAGGTTGTTGAAGAAGCATTGGGGCGAAAAAAATAAAAACTAGATGTAGGCCTTCTGAGTTGCGTGAATTAAAGTATGTGGCCAGCAATGTTGTTCATGATTTGTGAATAGTGTGACTCGTATGGATTTTGTGCATCCTTCCATGATAGAAGAAACTATCTTTAACCCTTCCAAAGGCTCGTCCCATGTTATGAATTCTTCCTGTGTCATGGTTTGACTTTTTATCTTCGATCATCATGTAGGGTGTCAAAGATGCCTTTGGAAACTAAAAAATTAGGAAGGGGGGAGCTAGAGTGCGTTTGTTTTCTATTTTTGAAAATTGCAAATGTAATTCTTGTTAATCCTTCAAAGGAAGAATTCTTTCTTCTATTAAATGAGTCCATTAAACACCACTGAAAAAATTATAAATTTTTACACATTGAATGTGTCCCAGTTGCCATTAAACCACTAGTTACGAAAGAATTAAACGTTTCTTGTCTCCTTTGCCTTAGAGATACCCGACATGAGTTATTCTCTGACTCATTGTTAGGTACTATAGAAGTTGGCCTACATGTAGGACCAATATATTTCAACAGCTATCCAAATAGGACCATCAATCTCATAGATGAAAACATTATGGATGTTTTAAAATTAAATGTAAAACTATATATGGTTTTCGTATGAAATCAGGATCTATCCTGTAGCTTTGCTCTATAAGATCCAATATAAATTTATAAACTCTTCAAGTTCTAGAGTCTTAATACCAAAGGAAGATGAACAAAGTTATAAACTCTTCAAGTTCTGGAGTCTTAATACCAAAGGAAGATGGTTATACCACTATGTTCCTAGTAGATAGAGCCAAATCAAATGTCATCCTTTCTAAAGTCATTCAATAGCATGAGGTTAACCTACCAGAAGAATGGATTATGAAAAATAAAACCCTTACTATGCCACAACTAACTCCTAATACTGGGAGTGTTAGGCAATCACCTACAAGAACTATAGGATTAGTATTTGACAGAAGGAATTCATTTAGTGAAACTTCTTTTAGGATAGGATCAAGAACCTTTAATGATTTTAGAACTGTGCCTTCTGAATTACCAAGGCACTCAACCTCTTCAGTACCCCCGGCCATGCCTTCAACAATACACCTATGAGGCCTAGATACATCATCCAATATCTTAAGGCCAAACTATCAAAGAGATGAGGAAGATCAAAGGCCTACATTATCTCTAACTTTTTCAAATGAGCCTTATGAAATTAGTATTATTGCAACTGACTTTCAAATTGATAAAAAATCTTTACAAAAATATTTTTATTCAGATGAAAATGAGCTTGTTAGGACTTGGTTCTCTGAGCAATTCAAAGGAGTGAAAAGAAAAACAAATCCAAGAAAAATTGTATAGCTTCCTTGAAATGTTGCAAGTGAATATTCTATTTTTTGAATGGTTTGAAGCTTACGCTTTAGACAATAAATTGGAATCTCCACTTGCAAAATCACTCAATGTAACCAAATCATGGCATACTTTAAAAGGAGATATAATAGATTAAGAACTTCCTCCTCAAAGAACTTTCCAACTGCCAAATCTTGATGATGACAAAAGAACCCTTCTTTTGGCATTCCCTTTCAAATGGAAACATGCTGATGAGCAAATTATTTTAAGGATACTCAAAATCTTATGGAACAAAATAATTACACTAATAAATACCTCCAAACACTAGAAGAACACCTTACCCACAATTCCATTAAATCTCCTTCTAATTCTTCATCAAAACCTAATATTGAGATCCCATTATTCAAGCCTTTCCAAGTACCACCAAAAATTAGAAAAGAATTTAAGGCTTCATCCTCAAACAACCTACAACTATACTAAAGAAGCCATAGTTAACCTCCTTGTTGTAAGATTTTCTAGGCAACTTAAAGGATGGTGGGATAATTATATCTCTCAAGAAGAAAAAGACAAAATTTTTGGAGCTGTTAAAGTAGAAACTAATAAGACCCCCATTACCCATAATGTAAAACCTATCCTTGATGCTATGAACATATTAATATTTAGTATAGTTCAACATTTCATTAGTGATCCTTCCTTATGCAAAGATAGATCTGTTGAACTACTTTCAAACCTTAAATGTAGGACTCTTGCTGACTTCAGATGGTATAGAGGCACCTTTTTAATAAGAGTATACACTCGTGCAGATAGCCAAGAACCATTTTGGAAAGAAAAATTCCTAACTGGTCTTCCAAAATCCTTAAATATACTTTAACAGGAACTTTAAAAAGATTTAAACAAGTCTAAAAACCAACCACAATACAAGACCTCTAACATGAAGTAAATAACCTTAAAATAGAAATCAAATATCTTAAAATACAATAATAAAAACACAATTTAGCCTTAGAAGAAATAAAATTATCTAATATCGAAGACCAAAACTTTGAAAATCAACATCAAAATGAAGAAGAGTGTCACACCCCGATACTAAGAGTATAACCGACATGAAATATGAGGAGAATTCATATTCCATAAGCCTTAATAACCAAAAATTAAGCTAAAATATTGATATATGTAAGTTATATATATAATAACAGAGTTCATAAAATCTTACGTGTTTTGTAGAAATTTTGGCAGTGTTTTCCTTGTAACTTGGGCCTCCTAAAATTTCTACAACAATAATAGAACCTACCAACCAGACAAGCATTTCAATAATTTACATAATAACCAAACAAGACTAGGACCCAACCATGGTATATGTAAAATAAAAACTTATAATTTTCAAAATACAATACAAGGTTTTATTAAAAAGAGTAATCACCATGTGCGTCCTTCTTCCAAAAAAAACAAGAAGGATCCTCAATGGTTAGCTGGAGATGCAGGGTCAATTATAATATCTGAGATCAAAAAATTTTTTGATGAGTAGCATTCCATTAAAATTATACATAAAAATTATAAAAAATAAAACAAATAGAATTAGTCTAAAACAATGTCATACAATATTGAAACATATAATTGAATTAAAAATCAAGAGCAATTCTTTTTCAATAATACAATTCTAAAATTAAACAATACTAATAAAATGATGTATATTTGTCAAGAACTGTACAGCTCATAGAATATAATTGTCTCAATTACTAGAACAACTAGATAAGATCCTTTCAAAGAACTAATACAAAAATAATAAATTTTAATTTTGTTCTAAGAGCACTTTATCAGAACGAATAACAAGTATGAACATACAGTCCATGAGGATAAATAACCAATCAAGCGCAGCTAGAAGCCATGAAACAAGCGCGACAAAAGCCACAAATCAAGCGTAAGTATAGCACTCACAAATATCATCCCTCTGATCCACGTGCATTGGCCTTCACACGGAGCTAGCACCTCCTATAAGCACCCTGCTAGCTAGGTAAACTATGGCATGCCAAAAGTTAACGAAACTGTCATTAGCATTCAACGTTTTAAACTCAATACCCCTAATTAAAATCAAGTGTGCATAAAGAGTTGAAAACAATTTCAAAGTTTTCACTTTCAAAATATATGATTTGGCAGTCATATTCCATTCCTATATTCATTGTCATGTCCTCTCCATATACGAGTTATTGTATTAAAAGTTTGCATATCTAATATAAAGTTAAACAATTGAGGTGTTTTTGAAAAGCAACACCGTTTATCATATATCAACTTTAATTATTACTTATTAATAGCATAAATCGTTAGAAAAATCAAGATATCATCATTAATAAAATAATTATAAAAAATAGAATTGAAAAGAGTGTTTACATAACTAATAAAGAAATAGTATTACAATATAAGTAAAGAATTTTTTTTATAAACAATTGCTTGAAATTCATTTGGAATGCTACCCACTCACCTGAGTGTTTCCCAAAGATTCTAAAACTTACTTCTCTTAACTTTTTGACTTGTACTCTAATGATGTCCTCAATATCCTGACAAGTAAATCAAAATTTAAATCATTTATTAAATAATTTTTTAAGTACTTAATGGGTATCACTATTTAATCTAGTCAATGCTAATAATACTGTAACACTTGTCCCGAGTGTTATCCAAAAATCACACAATTCAAATAAACTAAGTGTGGTTAAGGAATTAATCCTAAAACCAACTTAGGAAACAAACCATTTAAAGCCTTTAAAAAAAATTTATAGGTTCTACCTATAGCATGCGGAAGCAAGCTAGACGAAAGTGAAATAAAAAGATGCTATCATGACAGCATTAAATTGCTGTCATGACAGCCCTCCTGGGCCAACTTCCGGGAGGCACCGTTTCGTCATTCGACCTCCGATTGAAGTGATTTTAAAGCTCACACGTCACATTCAAAGGGTACTATAAGTATACCAAATTTTAAAAAAATCCAACGTTTGGATTGAGAATTAGACATGTTAAAAAATTGGTTATTTTTGCTGTCATGACAGCACTTCGGAACCAACTTCCGGAGTGCACCATTTCATCATCTGATCTCCGATCGGAGTGATTCCAAAGCCCACATGTTACTTTTAAAGAATACTATTAGCATACTAAATTTTGAAAAGATCCAACAGATGAATTGAATTTTATGCAGGTTACAACATCAATACTGTAGCTGTCATGACAGCAATTTAATGTTGTCATGACAGCACCTCCAGACCAAATTCCGAAATGCGTCGTTTCTCCGTCCGATATCCGATCGATGTGATTTCAAAGCCTACACGAAGCTTATAAAAGGTTTTACTTGTGACCCAAATTTTAGAGAAATCCAACGGTCGGATTAAGATTTGGACACCCGGATGTAAAAGTACAGCTTTTTGATAAAAATCATTTTCAAAATTGTCCAAATCTCATCCTAATGGTCACAAACTTGTGGGAATACTTTGGACACGTCAAATAAGATTAAAAACACCTGATAGAACATTCAAATGATGGAAAACCTCTATACATCAAAATTTGACCACCCGGGTGCCATTTCCCAAAATGGACCCTAGACTCCCAAAATGCACAAATCATACAAGAGTGGTCACAAATCAATCCAAATACCATGTATTTATATAAATACATATACTAAACATTTTTACTTGGCTCAGAGCTCTTTGTGGGGCCCACGCACCCACTCTCTCTATCCAAGGTGTATGTTTGCCTATAGCACACCATTTGCAATACAACCACTTTGCATTTGCTTATAAAATCACATATATATCAAAATAAAGATCTGCTTGTAATAGAAACTTGGTCTACTAAGTAAATCCATCAAAACCACACACCATAACCAAGTTTCCTAGCCACAAGTCTGCAAACAGACAAAAATTCATACACAAGCACACAATCCACACATATTCACACACACATACATAATCATATCCTACTGGCATTCTAATCTTAAATACATTACAATATATTTGCTCAAAAGAAAGGGGTTGCAGTTCTTTACAAATCACAAGCAAACCCCTAGCTTTGCTCCTTTCCCCGTCCACCACTGGATCCTTCGCCTGGACCTAGAATATTGAAAAGAAAGGGGTGAGACAACCACAGTCTCAGTAACAGTGAAATCTACATTGATTATTACAAAGTAAGCCATAATCAAATAAACGAATAATAAATTCAACATAGTATATAATTTAGCCATTTAAAATGCATGAATGCATGACCTAGGCCGGTATGGCCTTTCATGACCAACAGAATGCCCCCTGGTACTCTTTAACTCGCAGGTAAACCTTATACCTACTTGTACCTCCACAGGCACAAAACATAATCTAAGGCATGATCTAATCCACCGAACCTCCTATGCCCCTTCGACGTGAATCCTAAGCAGTTAAAGCTAACTCCCTCCCAAAGCCAACCCAACTTACTTTCCATGTGAGGGCTACCTTGGCCTAGGCACTCAACCTCACACTTCATATGTTGGATTCCCTCCCCCACTGAGAGATGTCGAACACTCAATACACTAACCACTTTAGTGCACTGAGCCCACAATACGTAAGACAACACTGAGTACTGACAGTGTGCCATATAATATCAAAAATCCACACCTTCTCATTGGTGAACTCCCACCGAGATCATGCCTTTTACTCTTGTCTACCTTTCCTGAGTATTGACCATTCAACACTTTAAAGTAGTATAATATTTATAAATCTCATTTTCATAAAAACATTGTTATTAAACAATTAGAAAACATATTTGCACTATAATCAAAGTAGTACCCCATAACCCCTTATAAAGCACATTTAATCTTTGAAAACATGTAATGCATGATAACTAGTAATATTTATTCAAAAATAGCTAAAACAAAGTAATAAAAAATATAAATTCCTCTGTTACCTTAACCCTTTAGTACCAAAAGGGTTCCCCTTGTGTAAAATAGGGCTCGGCTTGTTCCTTACTTCTCAATAAGTTCCACCAACAATTTTCTACAACATATAAGTGATCCACATCACTTATCATGACAAATAGCATCAATGAAGACTATAACTCATACCATACAACTGGGGTCTATGAGCCATAATCCATCCCAATGGTCCATATATTTAACCAACCATTCACATAGTATCACTTAACCACCAAAACCATTTATTAGCCATCACTAGGCTAAATTTCTAATTTATATAAAATTTTTAATCAATTAAAAATCTTTACTTAGTGCCACCAACTTTCACCATTAGCCGATATAATGAAAATCAAACCTTAATTTAAATTTTATTAGGCTCAAATAACAAAATTATAACTAAATTAATAAGCTTAAACCATTGAAGAGCAAAAACCCAATTTCTCAGGATTTATTTTGTGCCCAAAACACCTCTTTTCATCTAATTATCCACTCAAAATATTAGATCACTATATAAAAACTCAAAACATGCTCCCTAGAATCCAAAGAAACAAAAGCTTACAAGAATAAAGCCTTTGAAATCAAAATAATCTCCTCTTCCAAAAATTGAAGAAAATTAAGAAAAAGAGAAGAGGATTGAAGTAGGGAGTTTACCTATCGTGTAGCCGAGCTCTCAACGGTCGCAAAGACTCCTAGATCCAAACCTAACTCCCTCCCTTTCTATTCTCTTCTTCCTCTCTCTCTCTCTCTCTCTCTCTCTGCATTTTGTTCTTCTTTCCTTTCTCTACATTTCTGCGTCTCTTTTCCTTTATAAAAGCTGATCTAAAATTTTGGGAAAAATTACAAGAAATGGCCCAACATTTTTTATTATTGCACAAAAGTCCGGGTCAACTTTGGTAATTTTTTCCATAGTTAAAAATCAAATGAAACTAAACTTTTGCTTAGAAAATTCAAACTCTGAACCTCTATCAAATTATTCTAAATTTTAATTTAATTATAGATATTTTATTTTATTTTATTTTTATAAATTCGAGTCTTAAAATTTCGAGATGTTACAAATACTATATCCAATTACACTACAAGTACACTTGAATTAATCCAATCATTTGATAATTCTCAATATATTTAATCGTACCTTCTTATGACTCATACTTATTTATAAATTATTATAAACCATATCAATCATTTTAAAGCTTCCTCTGGATTAACAAAATGAAACCAGTATCCTAATAATTCTCTTCCCCACTTTGGTATTTAAATTTTAATTAACAACTTGAACCAAAACTTGCATATACTCATGGAAGCTTAACAAGCCGTGATTTGTCAAATTCTTCTCACAAAATTTTATAAATACCTTATGGGTATGCATTTATCATTTACTAAAATTATGAAATGAATGACCAAGAAATTCCAACAACTTCCAAACTTCTATTTCCATTACTTCACAGAACACGTAAGATTTTATGAACTTTGTTATTATATATATAACTTACATATATCAATATTTTAGTGTAATTTCTAGTTATTAAGGCTTATGAAATATAAATTCTCCTTATATTTCATGCTGATCATACCCTTAGTATTGAAGTGTGATAAAGCAAGAACAAAATAATGAGAATGAAGAACTCTCTGAACCCTTTCTTAATTTAACTTCAACATTAAAACTCCAAAAGTTTTACATCAAAATTGAAATTATTATCAACCAAAGAGGCTAAACTAGGGCTAGAATTACAAAGAGACTTCCTCTCTATCTATAGAAAATCCTTGTTTAATAGCTGGAGGTAGAATTTCCTCAATAAATCTAAAATAATCCCACTATTTTATAAACTACTAGGGAAACTTATTGGGATAGCAGTCCTTTTTGAAATAAAGGAACCATGTATGATGCCAATATTTGTTCTGATATCAAAATGTGTTATACTAGGCACCAACATAATCTTAATAATCATATCTCATTTGATCAAATCTGACTGAGAATTTCTTTGGTTTACTAGATTTTTGACCCTAGTTAGCAGGAGTAAGCACTTTTAATATTTGCAAAGTAAAGTGGGTCCATGTGTTGTTACTAGTCACCCTATCTTTCTTATGTGGGTTATGTCTCAAGGATATGGATTATGTGTCCACTAAGATAAGCTCATAGAATTATTGGGTTTTATTTAAAGCTGAGGGCTTGTAGTGGAACCCTAGAGGAAAGATTTGAGAGGTTACATGGTTTGGATTTTTTTGGGAAAAATTCTAGTTCAATTTGGAAAATTTCTACAGCTTTATCAAGCTATGGGATATAGCTGGTTTTAAGTTTTTGTTTAGATTTGGGTAATTCGGCCACCTGCTTGTTTCTTAGATTGGAAATAGTAACCTCTTTATTTTTTAGGTTTTCAATGAGTTGCGAAAGGGTTATCAAGTCTGAATCTTCTTCCTCAGCATTATCTACCCATATTTGTTTGGGTAGATGGGTTAATCCTTGTAATGCTATGGCTTGAATAGTTTCAATAGGAAAGGCATATAATTCTGGGGTTGTTGTTTGGGTGGTTAATTTTGAAGAGGTTAGTTTAAGGGTTAATTTGGAAGAGGTTGATATTTCTTGCTTGGGGTTCTTCAGGGTAGATGACCCTACTTTTTTGGTTAATGGTTGAATTGATGACTCATTTAGATTTTGGATTAATGACCTTCTTGACAATAGTACTACTAAATCAATTTTCTCCATTTTCTCTTTTCCTTTCCTTAGAGGCATTTCTACCTTCCCTATAAAAAATTCTCTAGCAAGATAGTCTGGAAGAGAGTTTATAGATTCTCAAATATATTCAATTTCAAGATCAAAAACACCTAATAAAGCCTGCCATCTAGCAAAAATTTATTTTGATGCAATAGTTTTAACATCTTTTTGCAAAACATCTTTGGCCGATTTGCAATCAACTCTGACCAAAAACTTTTAGTTTAATAAATCACTTTGATACTTTGTGATGTATACAACAATAGCTAAATCTTTTTTTTACAGTTGAATAATTTTGCTGGGTTGGATTCTAATGCTTTGACGTAAAAGAAATAATGCTTTCTTTCCTATCAAGTATCTATTTAAGGATTCCTCCATATCTTATATCATGGGCATCAGTTTTTACTACTTTTAATGCATATGGGTTGGGGAGAGCTAGGCACAGGAGCTCTTTAACTTGTGAGTTAATTTGTCTGACAATATGAGTGTGGTTATTTGTCCATACTAGAGGACTTTTCTTAAGGCAATCATGGAGAGATTTAATAAGGTTATTTAACTGTGGGAGAAAATCCCCTACATAATTTAAACATCCTAAGAACCTTCAGAGTTAGGTTTTATCAATGATCTGATTTGGGTTTATCAGCAAATTAGATGGCTCAATCAATGAGATTAATCATTCCCTAGTAGATATTATGGTTTAAGAATCTTATTTTGGTTTGAAAAACATTAATTTTTGTCTTTGTAATAGAAAGGCCATTTCTTTTGACAATATTGACAAATATGTGGATATGTTTGAAATGCTGATCAATTAACTGGGAGTAAACTAGAACATCATCAATGTAAGCAATGATGAATTTAGTGTATGGGTTAAAAATTTCATTCATGATTCTCTAAAATTTAGAGGGGGCATCTTTTAAACCAAATAGCATTACATTCCATTCATATTGGCAAAAGGAAATTGTGAATGCAGTTTTATATCTATTATTTTCATCAATTTGAATTTGCCAAAATCCAAATTTCATATCAAATTTGGAAAATATTTTTGCCGAATAAAGGTAGTTAAGAAGATTTTTTTTTGTTAGGAATACAGTATCTACTCATTAGAGTGCTTGGTTGAGGGGCTTGTAGTTAATTACTAACCTTGGAGCTCCTATCTATTTATGCATTTTTGTTTACATAGAAGCTAGCACAGGACCCAGGACTACAACTCTTTCTAATTAAATTTTTTGGTAAGGAGTTCTTGAATTTCTTTTTGACAAAATTTAAGAAGTTCTTGGTTCATTTGGATTGTATAACTTTTATTGGAATTTTGGTTTCACAAAAATATTTTTCAAAAGGTAGACTAACTGAATGCTTCTTTCTCTTCCAAAAAGCATTAAGGAGATTAGAACATATGGATTGTTGAGTATGGGTTAGAAAATTTAGACCTTTCACTAGACTTCTAGCTTGGCTACTTGGGTCTCTATATTTTTGAAGGAAATTTCCTTCCGTAAGAAATTAATTTGTTTTTCCTTAATAAGAATAGGATTAACTTCTTTAATCACTAGTTTAGAGATGAATTCAAAGAGGATTGGTTTCCCTAAATGTTGAATGGTTATTCCATCATAGGAAATAGAGAAAGGGAAAAGTTTCCTAATAAAAGGAGTTCCTAAAATGATTTTATTTCTTATATTCTTTACCAAAAAGAATAGAGTATGGATTTGAAACCCTTGATCTACAATGACAATGGTTGTTTTACACAATACAAGGAGCCTAAACCCATTAGCTGTGCTTAACCTTTTAGTGGTTTTTTCAAAATATTTGGTTGGAACAAGATCCTTTTGGATACAATTTGATTATGCTCCTATATCAAATAGAGCTATTTATTCAAGAACAAATTCTTGGTTGATAATAATTTTAATTTTGACGTAAAAATTTTAGATTTTTAATCTTGAAATTAAATTAAATTAAGAAAAGGTTTAGAGAGTTCTTCATTCCTATTATTTTATTCTTTCTCTTCTTCATTTTTATGTTGATTTTCAAACTTTGGTTCTTGGATATTAGATAATTTTATTTCTTCTAAGGCTAAGCTGTGTTTTTCTTGTTGTATTTTAAGATCTTTGATTTCTATTTTAAGGTTATTTACGTCATGTTAAAAGTCTTATATTGTGGCTGGTTTTGGGACCTGTTTAAATCTTTTTAAGGTTTTAGTTAATGTATATTTATTAACTATACTAGGAGGAGTTTCAGGGTTTGAATAAGAGGGGTTTTCTCCTAACATCTCTTTAAGGTTATTAAGCTAAAGTCTTTTTTCTTCAAAATTTGAAAGGGCATTAATGACTTCAAATAAGAAATCTTGTTCTTTTGCAATGACATTAATTTCTTCTTTGGAAGAAGAAAGGTCATCATTTTTTATTTGATTGAGATCTTCAGAAGATTACTCACTACTTTGTTCATCAAATGTTTCTATCATAAGATTATTAAGTTGATCAAATATTTTTTCCTCAATATCTAAGGCTCTAATTTTCTTTCTTAACTTACAATATTTTGACATGTGACCTAGTTTACCACATTTGTAACATGTAATTTGTTTTTTCAAGAGATCAAAAGGGTGTCTAGATTTGAATTCTTGTTTAAGTTTTTGAATTGGTGCATTTGGTTTATGCTTTTGGTAAGAGGTTTTTCTTAGAGATCTATGATAATCCTTTTGAGGGGTTTTAGATTTAGGTTTATGTTTCTTACAAGATAAAAACCCAAATGGTTAACAAAAGAGCCTAAATCTCTTTTAAGTTTGGGCACTTTTTTTTTTCTAATTGATAATTAATCTTATCATCTTGATAAATTTTTAAGGAAACTATTTGAATATAAGCTATTAGTTGGCCATAACTTAAATGTTCATAAGGAATGGTTCCGTTGGCTTGGTTTCTATTTTTCTCCCTAACCTTGTCTCTTAAGGATTTTGGAAGACTATCTAGGAATTTTTCTTTTCAGAATGGTTCTAGGCTATCCTCACAAATGTATACTCTTGTTAAGAAGGTACCTCTATACCATATAAAGTCGACAAGAGTTCTACATTTAAGGTTTGAAAGCAGTTTAACGGATCTATCTTTACATAAGGAAGGATCACCAATGAAATGTTGAAGTATGGTAAACATTAATGTGTTCATAGCATTAAGGATAGGTTCTCCATTATGGGTAATAGGGGTCCCATCAGTTTCTATTTTAACAGCTCCAAAAATTTGGTCTTTTTCTTCCTAAAAGACATAATTATCCTACCATCCTTTAAGTTGCCTAAAAAATCCTACAACAAAGAGGTTAACTATGGCTTTTTCAGTTTAGTTGTAGGATGTTTGGTAAGTATTACTTACCATGGTCATATGTTGGAGGGTGTTGAGAATATTATATTCAGTTTGGCCATCTATATTCCATTCATAATTATTATTGGCACTAAAATGTTTAAAAGTTTGATCCTGATGTTCTTCTAATAAGACATCAGGGGCTGTGGCTATTGGGTAATAATATTTTGAAGATGTTCTCCAATTAAAAGAGGTTTGGTTTATCTCAAGACTTTGATCTGGTTTTAATGAAGAGGTTTCTTCTTGTTCTGATATAGTATTAATGGTTAAATTTCTTGGTGCTGATGATTTAGAGGTTTGGGTAGGACTTTCTAGGACAACTTGTTTCTTAAGTTTTTATTTTATTTTTCTCATAAGGTTGTTTCAGGGTAAAGCCTAAAATTCATTTCTAATTTTGGTAGTACATGGAAAGGTTTGGATAATGGGACCTCAATATTAGGTTTTACTGAAAAGGTAGAAGGAGATTCAATAAAATTGTAGGTAAGGTGTTCTCCTAATGTTTGGAAGTATTTATTATTATAGCTATTTTATTTCATAAGATTTTGAATATCCTTAGAACTAATTTGCTCATCAGTATGTTTCCATTTGAAAGGGGATACCAAAAGAGGGTTTCTTTTATCATCATGAAGATTTAGGAGTTGGAGAGTTCTTTAAGGAGGAAGCTTTGAATCTATTATATCTCTTTTTGGAGTACGCCATGATTTGGTTACATTGATTAATTTTGCAAATGAATATCCCAATTTATTGTCTAAAGTATAAGCTTCAAACCATTCAAAAAAAAATAGAACATTTACTTGCAACATTTCAAGGAAGCTATAAGAATTTTTTTTTCCTTTTTACCCAGTTGAAATGCTCAAAGAACCAAATCTTGGAAAGCTCATTTTTATCTAAATAAAAATATTTTTGTAAGTATTTTTTATGCATTTGAAAGTTAGTTATAATAACACTAGTTTTATAAGGCTTATTTGAAAATGTTGGAGATAGCGTAGACCTTTGATCTTCCTCATCTCTTTGATAGGTTTGCCTTGGGATGTTGGATGATGTATCTAGGCCTTGTAAGTGTATTGTTGAAGGCATGGTCGAGGGTATTGAAGAGGTTAAGTGCCTTGGTAATTTAGAAGGCACAATTCTAAAATCATTAAGGGTTCTTGATTATGTCTTAAAAGAAGTTTCACTAAATGAATTCCCTCTATCAAACATTAATGCTACAATTCCTGTAGGTGTTTGCCTAATATACTCCCAATATTAGGAGTTGGTTGTGGCATAATAGGGGTTAAATTTTCCATAACCCATTCTTTAAGCAGGTTAACCTCATGCCATTGAATGACTTTAAGAAGGATGACATTTGATTTGGCTCTATTTGTTAGGAATACAGTGGTATAATCATCTTGCTTTAGTATTAAGACTCTAGAACTTCAAGAGTTCATAACTTTATATTGGTTCTTATAAAGCAAAGCTATAGGGACAGATCCTAGTTTCATACGAAAACCATGTAGTTTTATGTTTAATTTTAAAACAACCATAATGTTTTCATCTATGAGACTGATGTTCCTATTTGGATAGATGTTGAAATAGATTGGTGCTACATGCATGCTAGCTTCTACAATACCTATCAATGAGTCAGAAAATAACTTATATTAGGTATCTCTAAGGCAAAGGAGACAAGAAACATTTAATTCTTCCCTAACTAGTGGTTTAATAGCAACTTGGACATTTCCAATGTGTTAAAATTTATAATTTTGTTAGTGGTGTTTAATGGACTCATTTGATAGAAGAAAGAATTCTTCCTTTAAAGGGTTAACAGGAATTACATCAATGGATATGATAATATAATTAGATTTGTAGAAGAATTTTCCTTATGGTTTATAACAGGCATTTTTATTAACTTTTAGAATTTTCTAGTTGTCAATATCTTAGTTAATTTCTAAGAAATGGATTTCTTCTTTAAAAATATTGTTTGAAGAGGATGATCCTCTTTCATAAAGGGAGGAGGAGCCAGAGATAGAAGTTCTACAAGAAAAGGAAAGGTTTCTAAACATCTTTGTAGAAGACTTCCTCTTTTATGATATCATTACCTTCTAGTTCTATAGAAATATAAAGAAAGAATATTAGTCAAGATTTAAAAATCAAACCAAATGTCAAGATATTAACAATATTCCTAACACTTTGTCCTACCCAACAATTTCAAAATGATTAATACCTATAAAATATTTATCTATGTGAGTTTCTACTGAAGTTTGGACTTACGCCCTGTTCCTTAAGATAATGCCATAACCTTGCAATAATCATGAATAATTTGTAAATATTCTAATCATAAGATCACTTTAAAAGTGATACGTACTATCAAACTTAGAGATGAAATAATATTAATACATTAACATAAGACTTAATATAGTAAATCTTACCTTACATTCTATCTGTACATTCCCACTTCCTCTTTTGGCTCTGATGCCAAAATTTTAAAACTTTTTTAGATTATCATTTTTGATTTAATTATTTTCAAAATTGTCTTCGTATTTTTGTTTTTCAAAAAAAACAAAAGAAACAAGTTCAAGTGATTACTATTAGTCTATTTTTTTTAATTCTAAAGCTGTTTTTTAAAATTAACTTAACCAAACATATTTTATTTTATTTTATTTTTTCTTTAAAATAACTCTAAAAAATATATTATAAAATAATTTTTAAAAACAAAAAATAAGAATAGAAACCAAATAGGCCGTTGGATATTATGGTCTTGACTATTGGCCGTTGCACAAAGTATGTGGTGAATCATGTTAATCATGATTTGTGAAAAGTAGAACTTCATATAGATTTATTTGTGTGCCCTTATCTATGGCTTGATCATTTTAGTATGATGCATTTAAAATATGATAATAACTTAAGGTTGCGTTTAAATGGGTGGATTTGGATTGGGAATTTGGACTTGAAATATCATATTTGAAATCTCACATTTAAAATTCATATATTTTAAGTTCTTTGTTTGGATGATATGAAAAATTTAAATTATAATATTAAAATCCTTTGTTTGGATCTTAAATAAAATTTTGTATTTTATATTTTATATTTGAATTTAAAGGCATCAAGAAGGACATTGGCAGATCGGTCCTTTTCAAAGTCAGTAGTCTAGTTCAGATCAAGGGTGGTAGCCTAATCTTAATCGACTCCGACTGTTCAAACCTACATGACATCAGTGGCCCAATCTTGATCAGTAACAATAGTTTGGTCCCAGTCAACATTGGCCATTCAATTCGAAATAATGCCTATAGATTAGCACAAGATGATTATATCAGTGTGAGGGCTGAATGTTGGACATGGATGACAGCACCAAACTATTCCCTATTAACATTTGTCATTGGATGATGAGGGTGGAAAAATCAAGGATGGTGATCACATATTGGTCTTGGATGGAGACAACGACGACTAACCAACACTGGTTAGATGCAACAGATTAGTACTATATTATAGTAGAAGACTGATACCTGATGACAATGTTAGACTGACATTAAATGATGATGATGACAAACCGACATAAGGTGGCAATGGAGGGTGGTTGAAAGTTAATTGAAATTCAAAATTCTTAACCTTGATCAACACTAATAGTTCGGACCTCGATGAAGTCAATTGTCTAGCTCTATGCTGAAAGGTAAGTCTTAGTCAAAGTATTACATTCAATCTAATCAACATTAGTGATCCAATCCTAATTGGCATTGGCTATTTGATCTCAATCAAAGTTAATTGCTCGATCCCGTCGCTATTGGTTCTAGCATTTCAATCCCTATCAACATTGACCATCAGGTCCCGATCAATGCTGGTGATCCGACCCTAGTTTGCACTAACATTTTGGTCTTGGTTATTGCTTGTAGTCTAGTCCAATCAAAGTTGGCCAACTAGTCCCAATCAATGTTGGTAGTCTAGTCTAAGTGAAAGTTAGTGAAATGCAATAATCGTATTGCATAAAAAATACTAAGTAAACACTAATATAGTTAGTGATCACTTAGGTTGAATCCCCAATGAATTAGATTGAAAATTGATTTGAAATAAATTTGAAGTGTATAAATAGTACCAAATTGATTGATTTTGTTAACCTAGTGCAAAGAATTAAAACCTAACTAGTGTTTATGATTTTTCAATTTTAATGAAAATAAAAGAGTAAATAAGTGCTTCAAGAATGAATGAAGAGTTCTTTGGAGACTTGTAAAATGCTATTCTTGTCAAAATGATTGGGATGAGTTCAATTACACTTTCAATGGTCAAAATTTCATTTAAGGCAAGCCTAAAACAAGTAACTCAATTGCAAACTAGTAACTAGACTTCTAGTGATTGATTTGGCACCCAAGTGATATTAAATGCTTTGTCAAAGTTAAGTTTGATTAATTGGACATGGTGCCAGCCCAAAACAGTATCTATTCAAGTTCTAAACCTAGTTTAAAACATGAATTCAATCTATCCAATGGCATACAAAGTGACCATACAAGGTAAACCAAGAGAATATTCAAAAATCAAGGCAAGTAAATAATTCCACCGTGAATTCCAGAAATTCCAGCAAAAATATTTCCAAGTCCAACAATCAAATTATAAGTTTAACTATCTCAAATGAATATCCAATAGGTCATATACATCGTTATAATTTTCAATTAACAATTAAATTAAAACTAAGTAATATTGAAATAGAGAAACTTAAGTAGAAAAAATTTCTTCCCTTTATAGACCTTAGGACTCAAGCATCTCCACAAGCTCATTAGAACCGATGGACCTTAGCCACAAAACAACCCTCCTATTTTTCAGTCCAGCAATTGAGTGAAGATGATGAAAGAAAATTAATTGATGATGCTCCCTTGTGCCGATTGAGAAAAAGGAAGAAAGAAAACGATTGAAAAAAAAAACAAAAATAAAAAAGACCAAATATTCCATCAAGAAACCACGCGTGTCAATCCATCAATTCCTCCTCCCTTCTCGTGATTCACTTTGATTGTGTATGTCTCAAGATTGCATATCACGTGATTTTGTTAAATCAAAGGGAAGCAATATTACTTATTATTCTTTCCAAATAGAGATATCTGTGGAAAGAAAAGGGAGAAAAAAATGGGAAAGTAAAATTAGGAAAAGTCAACTAAAAATAAAAGATAAGATAGGAAATTGCTTCTTCTCTTCTCCAAATAACCACCTACACAAAAAATAATAATAAAATCAATAAAAAATGAATTTTAGAAAATTAAAAATAATATTCAATAAAATATGAAAAAATATAAAATAAATCCCAAAAGATTCCCTAAAAATATTTTTTTCCCCTTTTACCACAAATGTTACTCATTTATTTTAAATTATATCAAAACAAGTGCTAAAAAGCTAAGATAAGAGAGGTAAAAGTGTATGAAATATATGAATTATCAATTCCCATATATTTAACCTTTGCACTCCAGGGAAAAATCATTTTAGAAGTTGAATCAAGAGAAGATCAAGGGAAAAAAATTGGAAAACAAGGAGGTAAAAGTGCAAACTTAAGTGCTAATGATTCTTCATCAACCAACTAACCAATTGATTATCAAAATACAAAGAGAATAATTCCATGATGCAAGCACTTAGCAAGAATGAATCAAACATAAATAGCCACACAAGGTAAAGTGTCTACACTTATCTCACTAGTGTTTTGGGTTAATTTTCACTCAAATTCACTTATCTAATCCCCCAACCATAGGCTTGTCAAAATTCTAAATCTAGACCACTTATAGCAAAATGTACTTATGAATCAAAAGGACTTTTATTTTGTTTGTAATGTTGGTAAGGGAAATGGGAGAGTAAGAATGCATATGAAAAGGAATAGATGTGTATATCAATCAAATCAATGTGGGATTCAAAAACATGAACAAGTTTCAAGTAGTGAAAATCATTCAAACAATATACATCAATAGGGTAGCAAGGGATTTATTCAACAACTCCTAATCTTTTCTTTCTTTATTTTTTTAATTCATTCTCTCTTTTTCAGTTCTTTCTTTTTCTTCTTTTCTTTTTCCTTCATTTCTTTCAAATAATTGCACTATAATTTTTTTCCATCCTTGTAACCTACAAAACAATTAGCAAATGAACAAATAAATATTCACCACTTAAAATCAAGATATGCCAATTTATCCAACAAAGCAATATTATGAATTAATATACATTCTTATGAAAGTGAGGGGGTGTGAACATGAATGAATGAAAGAATATGAACTAGAAGGCTCAACAAGGCTAGCAAGGCATAAAATCACAATTAGGGTTGGCCTTTTAGCTAACTAGCAATTTTGATGAATGCCTTAATCATTTTTCACAATGCAAAAAGCAAGTGTAGCCTTGAAAAAGAATAGAGACAAGTTCTAGAGAGTGAAATAGCATAAGTGGATACATGCACAATAGAAAAAAATCAATTAGGGTCAAAGGTCCTTCCAACAAGGGTTATGCTATCAAAATTAATTCATGCAAGATAAGAACTAAATCACTTCATCAAACACAATGCAAGTTGATAATCTCATTTCAAGAATCAATACTCTAGACCAAAGACACCTAAGTAGTGCAACTTCAAACCAAAAAGAAAAAGTAAAACAATTTTTGTAAAGTTTTTTTTAAAGTAAAAAGAAACAATAAACACTTAGCCATTGCATTATCCCTAATGCAACCTAGACTAAAGATAAATGCCAAAGAAATTATGAAAGAAGTGATGAAAAAGTGGGAGAAAGGATTTTTTTTAAAAAAAGAACACATGCCAAAAAAATCAACAAATTAAAAGCAAAAACTACATAAACCTACAACCTAAATTCAATTCTCCCTATACTTACAATTCATCCAATCCAACAATTCAAATCATGATAACAATAAAATGGAAAAGGTATAAAGTAAGAGTGGAGAGAAACAACCTAGTCATGGTGGGTCCTTCAACTCCTCCTTGAGTTGGAATAAAGCCTTGATAGACCTTGCACAAATGACCATTGATTTGAAACTCCTTCCCACTAGATTCCTCAAGCAAATTTAGCACACTACAGGGAAATACTTTGGTGATCAAATATGAGCTAACCCACTTAGATTTTAGCTTTCTTGGTTTGTAAATGAACTTTGTTTTGTAGACTAACACCAAATCGCCTTCATGAAATTCCTTTCTCAAAATCATCTTGTCATGAATAAGCTTAGTCTTCTCCTTATAAAATCTAGATGAATAATCATAGGCATCCAACCTTAGCTCCTCAAACTCTTGCAATTGGAATCCCCTCTCTTCATCCAAATCAAAATTCAAATCCACTTGCATACAAACATAATATAAAAGTTTTTTTTTGCAAGGATTGTACCCATTTCTTTAGCAAAGTTTCATAAGTAGAGACTAATAAAATATATGGAGAAATATTATAAAGTAATAAAAAAAAGTTACATGGACCAAAGGAAAGTCTATTCATGATTTCTTTTTTAGATCAGGGTGGGGGTGGTGGTTATAGCCTACTTATGATAGGGAAAATGATAAAGAGGTCCTAAAAGGATCAACTAATTCAAGTTAGGTTTCAAGCGACAAATTTCAAAAATTTACAACTCAATTAAAAAAAATTATTTTTCTTGTTAAAATTTGGAATACAAGTTATAAATTTATCACAACAAAGTTACAAAATTGAAAGATTGAGTTGCCAATTCTTAGAATTTAGCACTTGGGACCTAACTTAAATTAGTTGGTCCTTGGGGAATTCTCTATCATTCTCCCCTTATGATATTGATATTCATATTATTATTTTTTTCAATCAACATTGATATTCATAAAGGAATCAATGATTTATATATAATATTGATATCGAAGCTTGGTAGCAATAAAAAAAGAACTAAACCTGGTATTATTTATGCACATATAAATAAGGAGATAAGACCATTTGAATAATCGTTATTCCACCCTTCAGCCATTAATTTTGATGATCACATGTGTGATCATATGAGAACCTTAATTTTCCTCTGGGTATTTGGAAATATCAGCAATTAGGCCATAAAAAAAGAAGAAAATGTATGGATGTCATTTCTATGAATTAACAAAATATTAGAATTTGTTATTCATAATAGTGCGTCGAATAAGGTAAGGAAGAAATAATAAATCTCCATTGTATTAGAACAACTCTACCCCTTCCAAATAAGAAAAGTTGAGAGAAAATAGTTCTCTACCTTTACCAAGTGAACTTCTCCTTTTGTCTTCTCAAAACTCCCTCTTTTATAGACATAAGCTAAGGGCTCTCTCCATATTGACACAGTCTCCCAAATCATAATTCTCTTTTATTTTTTATTTATCCATCATCATTATGATTTCTAATCATTTCCTAATATTTTTTGATCATGAAAAATTTGAAAAGGATGGTAGTCATTACTATGCTCTAAAGGTATCTGCCATTCTAGAGCTTTGTAAAAAGTACCTGTCATTACAGAGCTTTAAAATGGGTTACAAGCGTTACTGGACTTTGAAAAAGGTTAAGTCATCCATGCAGTGCAATGTGACTAGTGATGGAGTTATCAAGTGCTAAAATGGTGACAGTGATGGCAATTATGATGATGATAATGGAGGTGAAATGTGACTTGAAATTTACAAGATTGGACTTAATTTCCTATTTGGCCCAGCCTATGGAAGCTTACTTTGATGCATTGAATGAAAAGGCTTGATGCATAGTGCATTCGAAGTGCATCTCCCCATGAGGTAGTGCATTGATGCATACAACTTGAAACATGATAATAAAATTTCTACAAATTCTTGCAATTAGAGAAAATGCTTTCATATTATTTACTCTAGATACAATAATGAGCTTTTAAAGAATAAGCCTATTTAAAATATTCAAAATTATTTTTTCTTGGCTTTCTTTGGGTTTTTCTTAAAGGGAGTTTACTTGTCCTAATATAATCCTCCTAGCACAAGAATTTAATTTTTTTTTTTGGGTTAAGCTTTGATATCTTCCATACTTGTATAAGTGAAATTCACTTTTCCTTCATTTAGCAATGTTAATGTTCATGCATTACTTGGAAGCCAATTGAGCTCAAAAGGAAATGAAAGACAATAAAGGGAATATTATGTTAAACAAGAAAATTGCTTGAAGGAATGATATGGGGTAATAGAATTGGAAAAAGTTTGATCCACTTTAGGTCCCTCCTTCTTATACAATGGATGGAGTTGGATGTAATGAGTTGAATATGAAGTGATAAGATTGGAAAAGGTCTCCATCCACTATTATATGTAGCAAAAGATTGAAATGGGAAAGTGTCCCAAATACAAATGCATAAATCAAGAGAAATCTAATAAGGCATTTGGCCAAGTAATTACGAAGATTGACTTCAATCAAAGTACAAAAATGATGTTGTATTAGAGGAGACAATCATAAATCTCAAAGAAGACAATCATAAGAGACCAAGAAGACAATCATAAGAGACCAAGCCTATGTCACTGGTACAGAGGATAAACAAATTGATCCATATATTACTGACCAAATCATGTCTCTACCTCATGTTAACTAGTGCCATGGTAAAAAGTCTAACAATAGTATAATGCCATAATGATTTCTCTCACCAGATATGATGTTTACTCTCATCACTCAGTGTTTAAGGGATAGTGATTACTCTTTGTATCCAAATTATCCAATTCCTTTTTCATAAGCTTGACAATAATCTAAGGTCTCCACCACTCAAAAATTCAAATGTCAATATAGATCACAAGGACCTTTATTTGGTTGTAACATAGGCTTAGGGTAAAAAATAAAGGGTAATAAAAGAAGAAGAATATTCAACACTTAAAGTAGATACTCAATATAACTAAGAGTAATAAGAAGAAATTATGGAGTCAAGCAAGTGTACACCCCAACAGAAGGCCTTACTAGAATCAAATAACATGAACAAATAAGGAACTAAAGGAAGCTCTTTCTATCCTTTTTCTTAGAATTTTTGTTCATCTTTCTTTCGGCTTTCTTGCCTTCTATTTTCTTTTCCTTTTTTTTCAAATTCTTTTCTTTTCTTTTGACCATTTCTTTTCTTCTTCTTTTTCACTTTTCAAATCTTGAACCTTCCAAAAAAAGAAATCTAACCATGAGATTGACTTGGCAGCCTCAACAATTAAAGGAGTGCACACAATTTGCCCTAACCCAAATTGAATGCTCTCAGAAATTAAAAGTACCCTAAATAAAAAGTTAATTAGGGAAAGATATTTGAATTTTCTATGGGGTAATAGGTGAGAAAGAAATATTGTATAGGCTCAAATGGGCTACACAAAGGATAAAATATCACGCAAGGATGGCTTTTAGGACATGTGTTGCCAAAAGTAGAAAATGAATGCCTTGATTATCTCTATATTAAGAAAATGAATTTAAAATTTGATTTTAAATAAGATACATGCCAAGTTCTAGATTAGGCAAGGGATAAATGGCACCCACATGAAGAGAAAATTATATCACTAGGCTCAAATCCTCACTTAGTTTATATAGTCATCATCACATTGCATCCAAGTTATGCAATTCACCATTTAACTAGTCTCTGTAAGGAAAGTTGTTCTTAAGTCTATACATCTCAACGGTATCTCCTCTACACATAATTTTCACAAAGTTTTTTTTCTAAAGGAAAATGCAAAAGTCCCTTTCTCATACCAAAATTATGTGTAATTCACAAAGAAAAAGTTAGTCTAGAAAGAGTCGAACAAGTTATACATCATCCTCTCTTAACAAGAGGGGAGGGGTATGCATGGTAACCTATAACTCAAAAGCCCTTAGTTATTTTAGTAGAAGAAAGAGATGGAAAACTTCATGCTACTAAAGTGCTAGGAGGAACGAAGCCAAGATTATTGGTAAAATGAACAAATTAGCAAAGGGAGAGATGGAAGTGCATAAACATGACATGGACAAATGTCAGATGAAGCCAATTCTCGTGAAAGATGGTCCATTCAAACATTATTCATAGAACATATTACACTTTATGTATGCACTTCCATGGCAAAAGAAACCATCTTTAACCCTTCCAAGGTTTCATCCCATGGTATATGTTCTCGTGTCATGGTTAGACCTTTTTCCTTCTATCATGTAGGCTGTTGAAGCTAAGATATATTGGGGAACCTAAAAAAAAGAACAAGAAAAAGAAAAACTAGCTGCGAAAAGTATGTGGTGAGTCATATTCTTTTGTAATTTATGAATAATGCAACTTCACATGTACTTGTGATGCATATGACTAAATAAAAAAGTAATTAAAACTAGATGTAGGCCCTATATGTTGTGGAAAGTAAGTGGCGAGTCATATTTATTTACAATTTATGAATAGTGGAACTCCATATGTATTTGTGTGTGTTCTTCTCTATGTCTTGATCATATTCTTTCTTTTATGTTGTACTATGATGAATTTGTTCACTAAAGTTCAGAGAATGATTATAATCAAAGGATACATGTCTATACACTTATACACTTTTTGAAATGACAAATTTACTTTGAAAGTTTTTCACCTAATGCAACTACTACTCTTAACTTTTTATTAGTGCAATATCAACCTGAAAGTAAAATGATGCAATTTTGCCTTAAATTAATGTTTGACCAATATTGATCTTTAGTTAAAAATTTTGACCAGAGTTAAAGAGCAATTTTACTTTGAAATTTTTTTGTAAAGGAGAAACTAGCATCCTATATTTTCTATTAACGCAATATTTTTAGGTTGTTAACGTTCAAATCAAAAGAAAAATCTAACAATCTACTATTAGTGTTGAAAATGCACTTCTAGAAAACAAGCAATTTGCAATGGAAATTGACCTTGATTTGTTATGGAATTTTTGTCTTGAACACTATTTGTGACAGAAATTGTTTCCGACATGAAATCAACTCTACCACAAGCACTTTATAAACTCTCTTGAAGTCTAGACTTGCCCTTATTTTGCCTATAAGTAATACTCAGCTTGTATAGGCTAAAGTATAGACTTGTTCACACTTGTGAGCAACATAAACTTGCTTCCAGGATTTTTGACTTGGAGGAATTAATATAATTCAACCTAAAATCCTCTTCTAAACATGCCCACTATTTATAGGCCACAAGTCCTTAAATTTCATTACAAAATTTACATACAAAGAATAAATCTATATAATTGTAGAATATATAATATATGTATAAATTATGGAAAACTACCAAGAGGCTTTTCATGTTATAAGTTATCTAGTTTTAATTAGAGAATTTTAAAGAACAACTCTTGAAAGGTTATGGACATCCACACTTAGAATTACAATATTTATAGTACTTCTACAATTAAAGCCCTAAGAACTTGCTTCAAGAAAGAGGTAATCAATATAACCAACAACAAGATCAGAAGTGTGAAATGTCTCTCTATTATATTTGTTAAGAAGAGCATCAAGTTCAAATCTCTTTAGCAAATTAGGATTCTTCAAGAACAACCATCCACAAGCAACAAGATTCGCACTATCCTCTGCCACTATGATGTTGCCATCTTTTTGATCATAACCTCTTGCGACGATATGCATGCTGTTAAAGGCCCTTCTCTTTGGCACAAGACTATGTTGGCTCTCAACTTTCTTCAATAGTCTTCATTCTTGGTTCTACCATGTGGCAATACAAAATATCATATTAGTTTAGAAAATTTTTCATGTGTAGGCCAAGTTCTTGAGGATTAGAGTCTTCACATTCATAATAATTTGAAAAAGGAGATAATTTGATTTCAAAACTCTCTGCTCCTACTTTAATAGTAATTGCTTTAATGACTTTCAATGGAAATTGGCAACGATTCTCTAATGATCCATCATTTTATTTGTTCGATCATTAACCTTATTTTTTTTATTTCATCAAGATAGTCATGCTTGTAGTGAAAGCATAGATTTTGATGGGGTTGAGATACATAGGGCCCACAATTACCTTCTTGACCAATTTATAAAAAAATAAGGTCAATGATCAAATAAATAAATATAGTGAATCAATAGAGAATTGTTGTCGATTTCTATTGAAAGTCGTTAAAGCAATTATTAGTGACATAAGAGCAGAGAGTTTTGGAATCAAATTATCTCCTTTTTTAAATTATTGTGAATGTGAAGACTCCAATCCTCAAGAACTTGGCCTACACATGAAAAATTTCCTAAACCAATATGGTATTTTGTATTGCCACATGGTAGAGCCAAGAATGAAGACTATTGGAGAAAAAGTTGAGAGCCAACATAGTCTTGTGCCAAAGAGAAGGGCCTTCAGCAACACACATATCATCATATGAGGTTATGATTGAAAAGATGGAAAAATCGTGGCGGCAGAGGATAGTATAAATCTTGTCACCTATGGATAGTTGTTCTTGGGGAATCCTAATTTGCTAGAGAGGTTTGAACTTGATGCTCCTCTTAACAAATACAATAGAAGGATATTTCACACTTCTGATCCTGTTGTTGGTTATATTGATTATCCATTTCTTGAAGCGAGTTCTTAGGGCTTTAATCATAGAAGTGCTATAAGCATTGTAATTTTAAGTATAGATATCTATAACCTTTCAAGAGTTGTTCTTTAGAATTCTCCAATTAAAGCTAGATAACCTACAACATGAATAACTTCTTGGTAGTTTTCCATGATTTATACATATGTTATATATTCTATAATTATGTAGATTTATTCTTTGTATATAAATCTTGTAATGAAATTTAAGGACTTGCGGCCTATAATAGTAGGGATGTACCAAGTGATGGTAAGCTTAAAGTGAATGAGAATCTATCTCTATTATATTTTCTATTCCTAATTCTTTCTTATCTTTTTCATTTCTCTCATCTCAATCTCTTACATTCTTCTTATTTTTTATAATACGTATTAGCACGATGCTCTACCTAATCAACATAAAGCATGAACCCTAAGAAGTTTGTTGTTGATCATTTGTTGATTCTTCTTAGCCACATGGAAAAATAATAGTTCAGCAAAGTAACTAGCGTACTTACATTATGGAAGTCCTGAAGACTATTGAACATATTTATTTTGTTATGATCATATCACATATGGCCAATGCCCAAATCAAGAATTTAAAAGCAACAATGTTTTGTTACGTATATCAAAATAGTGATATTTTTTCCGTGGTTATTAAAATCATGAGCAATGGTTAAAATATGGCTAGAAGCCATTCAAGCAAATGGATATCAATTTATTGAAAGTAAGTGCAAAAGTGGTTATAGAGCCAAAAAGAATTATGACATATTAAAAAAATATATATATATATATATACACACACCAAAAGTGGTATGAAATTAAATAGACCAAATAAAAGCAATTATCGGTCATATTAGTATTATCATATCATGATATTAATATAGTTTCAAATTTAACTAATCCATTAAATATTAATTTAACTAAGTAAACTACTCTATGTATTTTGATAGACTCAAGGTTTGGTTTGTAGTTTGACAAAAATTAATTTAATAAAACCCTCATCAATCTAGTAATAGAAGTTATTTATTGTAACAAAAATTATGTTTGAATACATTTTTTTAAAAGTTAAGTTGATGATAAACTAAAAGTTATTTGGGTAATAAATAAAAAGAATACTTTTAATTGTGCAATTACAGAGAGATATTTATTATTGTTTAACTTCCTAAAGAGTAGAGAGCAATTTATTATGATAATTCATTACAAATAATGGCAAAATTGAAAAGTTACATACTAGTTAACAACTATTAGGATATAATTATCATTTCTTAATATAAATACATAGGATATGCGCTTTTAAATCTTAAGAGCCATAATAATCTATTGAAACATGTCAAAATTATCATGCTTTGAATTGCAGAAAGTGATGCTTTAACTAGGGACCTAGTTTGGGTGCTGCATTCAGATTTTAATCTAGGTTATGGATAGTTCAGATTTTAAGTATTACTATATATTATAGTTATTAAAATAAAAATTTATAAAAATTATAAAATAATTTTAATAAATTTTTTATTTTTACAATGATTTAGATTTAATTTGAAAGGTTTAATTTAATATTAAAATTTTTTAATTACTATATATTGATTATCCAGATGCACTCTAAACAATTCATATTTAATCTATTGGACACTTCAAATTAAATCTAAACTTTATTAAAAATAAAAAATTTATTAAAATTATTTTATCATTTTTATAAATTTTATTTTAATAAATACAAAATAAAAATATTTAATAATATTTTAAATTTGAATCATCAGAATCTCATTGCTAATAGTCATGGCAGTGATGATGAGCATCTAAACTTGGTCCTTTAACCAGTGTGAAAAGAGTATTTTGTAACAGTGAAGCTGAGAAAGTACCTGAACTTGAAATCCTTCCACCGTGCCAAATCTGACAAAAGAAGATACCACCTTTGTCATGAACAGTATCCACAATTGCTTTCCATGATTCGACTTGCTTGTTCGTCCATGTCCCTGGTGTTCTATGACACCTTAATTTTGAAAATGCAACAAAAAATAATAATAATGAGAAACGTAACACATTTTATTGTGAAACTTATTGACAAAAATTAACGTGAAGAATTAACGAAATTAAAAATAATTACACTCGAGCAGTGTTAGAAACAGCGACAACTTCAGCAATGAGAAGACCCCCTTTGGAAGTTGATCGTTGAGAGTAACATGAGATAGCATGTGCTGAGGATCGTCATTATAAAATATGTGTCTACTACCTAGTCCATGGGGCCCACACAACTCTGCTTGCAAAAATTAATGAACTGTACATCAGATAAAATAACAAAAAGCAAGAAAAAAGTTATATCAAAGACTTAAAAGTAACAAAAGCTTGAAGAGTATGGTCAACTAAGTTTCCAATGCTCTCAAGAAAAGAGTCAACAATGTGAGCTGCATCAACAAAGATTCATTACGATGGATTCTTGCTTCCCATGATTTCCAGCATATGATGCTAGATCCCACTTTCGAAGAGATGTCAAGCCTGGCAGATCTGAGGAGATTGACTAACCAGGACTCCACCTTTTCCTTGCAAATTCAGTGCATAGATCGTTAGGCGGCACGTTTTTCCACACAGAGGCAGCAAATGAGCAATCCTTAAAAACATGGTTGATATCTTCTGCTAGATCATGATAAATGGAGCATTGTTGGTCTTGGGTCATCTTTCTACGGAAGTTCTCAGAGTTGGCAAGAAGCCATCCCTTTAGCATTAACCAGAGGAAGGTTTTAACTCTGAGGAACAGGGAGCTTCCAAACATAATTCAAATCATCTGTGAGTGAGATTTGCGGTTTGTCTTTTTATTAAGGAAGAAAGAGGAGATTTTAATTTTTATAAAACAATAATGAAATGATGAAAATACTAAACCAGAATCAGAATCAGCTAGATAGATCAAATTCAAGGATGTAAAACAAAATCAACTTTTCAGATGTAAAATCAAGGGGGTAGAGCGAGCTGATTTAAATTCAATTCAGGGGGTCACCTATTTGCCAAATGTAAACCAGAATCAGAGAGACAGAGAACTAGAGGCACCTGAAAGCTGAAGCAGAGACTTGAATCGCGAGTTGATGGAGTTAGAGAGCAAGCACCTTAATCACGAACACTATGAGGGAGGAGAGGCTGAGAATCTGAGTGCATTGTCCAGATCACCGTCGCCGAGATCACCGCGATTCCTAGCCTACATCAACTTTAGAGTGAAGAACTTACACAGACAAAGAATGAAGAGGGTGACGGGAGAGGCTTGTCTTGGGGTTCTGTTATGGGCTTATGACTTAATAGATGAAACTGGGACACTCAACTTTTAAGTCTCTCTAAAACATTGAATGATTCCAAGCTTGTTTGGTGAATGTAATAAATAAATCGGACAAGCTTTCTGTTTGTCCCTCCAGCATGCTTTAGAAACTGATTGATGGTCCTTTGATTCATGCATAAATCGTCTCGGAAGAAGACGGTCTAAGCGTGGCAGACTGTAAAAAGATGTGCAGCTCTGATGTTGAGAATTCACCAAAAAGAAGAAAAAGAGTGTGAGAGTGAGAAAATCACTTGACTATAATAATACAAGTATAACTTATTTACCCCTCTCATGAGAATGAAAATAAAGTGTGATAAAAAAGATGCTCCGTCAAACTACACGGCTGGGGCAGTGTGCCCCGAAAAGTCCAAAAGCTGTCTCTTTCGTGTTCTGTTTAAATAATTATATGGTTATCAACCACATCAAATTTAATTAAAAATTAAAAATAAATTAAAATAAATACCTCTTATATATAGAGATAAAATAATATAAAAAATTAAATAAAAAATTTTAAAAATAATATTCTACTCAAAATTAAATAGATTGATTTTATTTTATATAATATAATGATGATATTTTTTTAATATTCTTAAAACTAAAAAATATAATTTATCCAAAAGATATTGAAAGCTTTAAATCAATGGGGGGAAATGATTTTAAGGTAGTGGTCTAACAATGACTAAATTGAGATTAATTTGATCATACTTAAAATAATATAATTTAATTAAAATATATAAAATATTTTTATAAAACTATGATAAGATCAATATTTAAACAACTAAAACATTGATTTACAAGAAACAAAAACATTCATGAATAAATCATACATAATCCAGCAAAACGATAACAGAGTTCTTTAAGTACAAAGTTGATAAGTTATTATTTCTTTTATTTTCTAAAGTCAAAATAATGTTCTATGTTTAACAAAGTTACTTAAAAATTAAAATTGGTTCCAAAAAAGATAAGAAAATATTTATAAGGGTTAAGGGTTATTTTTATCTTTAAAATGTACATAAAAAGTCACAAATAATCTTAAATTTAATTATGAGTCAATTCTATCTCTCAATTTTAAAAGTTTTTCTCGTCATCACATTGACGTTAGAAACACATAACATTCGTGGGTCCTACTATTTTTTTTAAATTTGTGTATCAGGTTAAGTGTCATTTTTACCTCTCAATTTCTATTCAAAAGGTCAGTAGATACCTTTAACTCAAATATTTTATAATAAAAATATTAAAAATATAATGTGGAGCCCACTAACAATCAACTAACAATGAGAAAATGGCAGGATGATGGGGAGGGAATCTTTGAAAGTTGAGAGGCAGAATTAACTCATAATTAAGTTTAGGGTCATTTGTAACATTTCGTGCATAATTAAGAACTCTATTTTTAAAAAGCTCCAAGTATTTGAGCTAACTTAAATGAGTTTAAAGGTGTTAAAGCTGGATTTAGTTATATGGACTTGTTATATAAAATAAGACACTTTAAAATCAATCCAAATAAATCATCCGAATTGAACCCGATGCATTAGAATTATGGGCATTAGGTAAAAGTAAGAAAAATAATTAAGTAGGGGTGGTTTGTTGTCATCTAGTGAGGGGAGAAAAGTCAGGTGAAATAATGATGACATGTAATAATGAAGGAAAAGAGGGAGAGCATTGAATCTCAACTTTGGAGAGACTTGAAAGCAAAGTGTCCCTATTTCCTATATAAAAGGACGAAGAGGCTTGTCTTGGGGTTCTGTTATGGCTTAATATATTATGTAGAAAACTGGGACACTTTGCTTTCAAGTCTATCCAAAGTTGAGATTTAATGCTCTCCCTCTTCTCTTTTATCAATACATGTTGTCAATCACCATTTCACCTAACTCCTTTCCTCTCACCAAAGACAACAAACCACCCCTGCTTAATTATTTTTCTCACTTGTAACCCATCCACAAATCACTTAATTAATAAATTTACTTACATGTGACATTCTGCTGGTTAACGCACAGCAGAGAAAATATCTTAGCTTGTTACATGTGATCATGAGGGCTTAGCTTCTTGATTCCTAGCCTAAAGATCGAGCCCGGCCAGCTTCAGGATGGTTATGAGTTTTTAGGTATATGATGTGTGTGTGTGTGTCTGCATGGCTGATAATGTGTGGTTGGGCTACGTGTCAATTTTCTTATGGTTTTGGTTAGGCAGTGTATGGGAAAATTTCTTTGTCCTGGGGATGTAAATGCAACTAGGCAAGTTGATCATGCAGGCACATCCATTGCTAGGTTGGCATTCCTTTTACATGAAAAGAGAGGGCTAGTAATTCAGACGTATGTCCCACGTTTTTATTTCTCTTTTACGGTCTCTCATTATTCATTCTCCAAGTATTTCCACCCTCAGAAATTTTCTGAAGGAGCAGCACCTGAATAAGGAGTGCAGAATAACATTATTTAAAAGTTAATAAGTTAAAAATAATATTTAATTATTTAAAATTATTTATATTAGGCAGAAAATATAATAGCAAATAAAATTATCATATATTTATTTAAGAAAAATATATTGAAATTAATTTTGTTAAAAATATGTTGAAAAGATGGATATAGAGTTCAAATTTAAACCTTCAATTTTTTTTATTAAATCTAAAAAGTGCACAATACTATAAAAATATGAAATATAAGGTTGTAAATTTTCTTTGCTATGTATACAATTTTTCTCACGTGACACGTACGTGGCTCCATCAGTGACATAAAATAACGTTCGGCACGACTCATAAAGTATCTCCCCAGTAGCGTTTCTTAGCCACATATTTATCTTTTCCTTTGCCCGTCCACATTTCGCAGTATAGCTTGGAGCAAATCATGAACTAAGCTGCGCCATGTACATGTAAGACAGAAATAATGAACAGCATTGCTCCCACGTCATTAACACCATTAGGGCGCACAGTAAACGTATATAGGACCCATTTCTCCGGAGGAATGAAGAAAAGTTTGTAGCTCAAACATACAAGAGAAGAGAGCTGACTCCTGACCCCATTCAATCAAAAAGAGACGGGTGGAGGAGTATTGCATTAACATTTTTATTTTTAAAAATACAATTAGTCTATTAAAATATTATTTATTTTGTTACCATTTACTCTTTGTTCATTGGGGGAAAAACTCATGGTTATGAAAGCATTTAAATCAAACATCAATACATCATTCGCTTTTTTTATAATCTATAGTGCATTGATACTTTAAATTACCTTATGTATTTATATCTTATTCAATACCAATACTTGTTGATTTTTTTTTATATGTATCTGTAAAGTATTGGGACGTTATTTTTTAACTTAAAAAAATAAAATTTTTGATACGTATTTAATACTTTTAGATTATGAGTACTTTAAGAAAATTTTTAAAAAACGAAATTTTTTTAAAGATTACAAAATTAAAATTTAAAGACATTAGTGGAGATGAATAGCATCAATGCCTTGATGGTGTTGGAATTTTGAAAGCAACAAATTTATCTCTTGATAAACTAACTATAAAAACTATCTTTTTTGTAGATGATAGTCGAGAAAGAGAATATATTAATACTATACCTATTAGAAGGGAATTGATATTACTATAAATGACTATATATATATGCTAATTTGGATATTTTCTAGATTAAAATTATATTTTTTTAATATTATAATGTTTTATCAATACATATATACACACGTATTGAAAACGCGTCATATTCTATATTTTTTAAAATAAAAATATCGAGATATTGGATATGTATTGCATTCGGTAGCATTGTGAACATTTAAGTAGCACTAGTATTGTATAACTTTGACTTGATGGCATTTATCCTTCAAAGGAGGAACTATTGGCGTAGAACATTGACCTTGTGTCCCATCCGTTGCTTTTGGCTATTTATCTGTCCTTTTAAGAATTTAATAGAACAGTAATTGCTTTATACTACTTATTATTCCATCCATTTACAAGGTATATTTTTTAGTAAGATCAAATGTTCAAAAATGTAAGATATTTTTAAATTTTTAATGTGTGATTAATAATTTTTTTAAAAATATGCTTAATAAAAAAATCACTCAACCCTTTCACCTTTAAATAAGATATCCTATTAAATAATGGTAGACATGGAAAGATGGTGACAACTTAAAGACAATTAATTAATTTTTTTTGGGTGTATAATTCAGCGAAAAATGCCATATATATGTGTGTGTGTATTATTAAAAGAGTAATTATTACTAAAATATATCATATGGGTATATTGGAAAATTAAAAAAATCTGATACAATAACTATACTCCATCTCATCCAGATATAAGATAATAATCTCTATCCGCCTATGCAGAACACTAGTTTTTTTTTCTTTTAACGAATGTTCTCATTAGTTGTATTTTAGAAGGATATTAATTTTTCTTGGCCAACAGAGAAATTCAGTCCATTCACATTCAAGATTCAACAAAACCAGTGGCTATAACAATTGTAGAAAGATATTAGAGTGAAGAACTTATACAAACAAAGAACCAGTGTTAAAAACACTTTATAGAGACAAAATATGTTATAAAAATATGTATATTTAATAGGAGTACAGCTGACAACATTTTAAATTTTTAGATAAAATTAATGAGTTTTAATGTTTCCTTTGATTCTGATATTTAACTAATTATTTGAGTCTAACTTTGCCAAATAATATAGAGTAAGAGATTTTTAATATAATAAGAGATCAATATAATTATATTTATTTATTTTTCTTAAAATTTTATAAAGTTTAACACAATATTTTTAAATTATATATTTACTTAATTATTTGAATTTTTTAACATAATTACAAATAAAAATTAAATATTTTAAAATATTTAACAGAACATTTCTAATAGTGTTTGAAATTAGACTAAAGTGTAAGTTTTGAAAAAAAATTGTAATTTTAGTAAAATGAAAGGAAAGTTATACTCTCTCTATTTAAAAATATAATACATCTTTAATCAGATCTTACGTCCCAATAAAGTAATTACTTATCTTCAAAATAATCATATTTTTTCATATTTGCGCCTACTTAACAAGGTGTTTGATTCTAAAACAAATATATAAAGTAATTTATTTAATAGGGACACTTTTAAAAAATGATAATGATTGCATCTTAAAAAATTAAAAATGTCTTACATTTTTTAATATTCAACCCTTTAAAAAGTATTTTATATTTTTTAACATGGAGATTATATTGTAATCTACTCTAAACAAAAGTTCGAATTCTGCAAAAGAAAATATGCCGTTTTATGTGAGCGTAGATAGAGATAAGAAAACAAGATAATTACATATAATGATATCATGAATATGTCTGTACTGTACGTCTCATATATTTCTATCGACCATCATTAGTGTTGGTCTTTAGAGATAGAGGAGAGAGAGAGCCAAGGACAAACAAACCACATGGATAGAGATAAACGGGTGCTAGATCTGTGAGCAAAGTAATTGGGGAGCATTGAAGGGAGTACGGAGTTTCAACTTTAGAGAGACTTAAAAGCAAGTGTCCCAATTTCCTATATTAAGCCATAACAGAACCCCAAGACAAGCCTCTTCCTTCTTGGTCTGTATAAGCTCTTCACTCCAAAGTTGAAGTTTGGTACACTCCCCCTCTTCTCTTTTATGATTTTATCATTACATGTCGACACCATTTCAATCTTCACCAAACTCTTCCCCCTCACTAAATGTCAACGAACTTTCTTGTGGTTTTGGTTAGGCTGTGCATGGGCAAATTTCTGTCTTGGGGATGTAAATGCAAGTTGATCATGCACGGCCGTGCAGTGCTGGTTTGTCATTCCATTTATATGAAAACAAAGGACTAGTAATTCAAACGTATCTCCCACGTTTTTATTTCTCTTTTACGAACTCTCATTATTCATTCTCCAAGTATTTCCAGCCTCAGAAAAAAACAAAATGCATGATTCATGAAGTATCTCCCCGCGAGTGTTTCCTAGCCACATACTTTTCTTTTCCTTTATCCGTCCTCATGATCTAAACCCCAATTTCTGCAGGTCATCACAAAGAATTGTTTCATAAATCTTTGTTTAATTTGGTTGAGTGGTGGTACGTCGTCGACATTTCGCAGTATAGCTTGCAGCAAATCATGAACAAAGCTGGTCTACGTACATGTAAGACAAAGATAATCATTGAAATGTTGAAAAGATTTGCTATATTAAGACCACACCTGCCACGGAGAATATACAAACCAGTTCACGATGAATGGCTTTCAAACTCGCATCATCTGATTTGCTATATAAAAAGAAGACAATATGCAGATAATACAAGTTCCTATTACACAACCCATGCCGATCGACGTAGTTCTTAAAATGTGTGTGTGTGGGGTAGCAAGGCAAAACACCAAACGAAAGAGATACTTTTTTAATATATATGATTTATCATATATTATGTATATATATTATCCAACTACGCATGCACATTACATATATAAGCCTAATCAAACATGCTGAGACGAAAGACATACTTTTTTAATATATATTTTATTATGTATAATAATAATAATTAGTTTAATTAATCCCCGTTGAGTATTTGCATATCAGACCAGAGATCCTCCGTACTCCAATAGTTAGTCTCGTGACTGGTGCAAATTAAATGGAGGACTGATGGAGCACGGTGGAAAATGGATGCGTTGGAAAGGGCTGTCCATGAGAGTAGCTTGATTAAAGGAGGACGGAGAGTGAGTGTCCATTCGCTGAGAATCAGCCATGGTGTTGGACACGTGGCTGCTGCTGGGTTGCTGATGATCTGCTGTCTCAGAACTTAGCTGAGGATGTTGTTGTTGCAAGCAGTTCTCTGCCTGCTTAATGTGCTTCTGAATCCTAGTCCTCCATTGTGTATAGGCGTGTTTCAAATATCAACAACATTAAGTTATGGTATATGCGTATATGATTAGTGACTGATTAGGGTTTCAAAATATTGCACAGTGTGATTGGAGCTTTGCTGATAGTGTGTGGTCTGTGGCGAATGCGTGGTGCTGTGGGGGAAGAAGAAGGAAATGAGGATGATGAGTCGGTGCCATCAGAAATGACCCCACAAGAACTTGATGGACATCCTTAAAGTGATGCCATCTACAAGGGTCCTGCATGGAGATTCTAATTTTAAAAATTCCATAAAATGTACAAATGATTCTAAATTCTCATGGACTCTGATTGTGACAAATTTTTAGTGAACATTTACTAATTTTTTTAAAATAAAAATTATCTTCTCATGGTCACCGGCAACTAAATTATTGGAGAGTTGGTCATGATAGGATTTGAATTTTGAAGACGATAGGCTTTTGAACCCATTTGTTAGACAAATATATATGCACACAAAATATTTTTTATATATATATATATGTAAGAATTTAATATCAATTACAAAATATTAGTAGTCAATCTCCTATATGTTAAAATTGTCAATTCTAATATGTTAGATGTAATTGTAAATGGGATATTAACAATTTTAGCATAAGGAATTGACAATTTTAGCTGAAGTTGTCACTTGCAGATAAGTTTATCGAAATTAGTTGTTTCGCGCTAAAGTTGTGAATTCTTATTTTAAAGTTAATTAATATTCCATTGACAATTGTCTCATAAGAATGGACAAATTGAGCATAACATATCGATTAGTTGTCAATTTCCTATGCTAAAGTTGTCCTTTTTTTTTTTTTACCAACTACTGCTAAAGTTATCATGACTTCCTTATATTAAAGTTGTTAACATCCACTTGATAACTGACATATTAGAATTGACAATTTCAACATAAGAGATTGACAACTAGTGTGTAGGAAATTGACTAATAGTAATTTGTAATTAACATTAAATTTTTATATATATATATATATATATAATATTTTCCAAATATTTAAGTAATTCAACAAATGGTTCAATGGTCTGCTGGTGGCATGATTTTTTGGAATCCTTCCGTCCTCAAATCCTACCATGACCAACTCTCCAATAGTTTGCTTTCTAGGATTTTGGATCCTTCAGAGGCTCTTCTTCTTAGGCAAACTACAAGCATTGCAGGTACGATTCCTTCCTCATTCCTCATCTTTTTCCCCGTCTTTAACCCTTCTGAATCGAGCTATTTTCGTCTGGCTTTTATTTAGTTTCTGTCTCATGTACTATTGCAAGTGTCTTGATATTTTCTCTGACTTTTCATTTTCTTCTCATTGTCTGAATAATTTAGGATGATAAAGTTTCTTGATATTTTTACTTGTGTATTTATGTAAGTTTTACATTGGTACCTTTGTGCCTTTAATTTTATATTTAAATTTAATATAAATATTTAACAGGGTCATATGGATAGGATAGAATCTGCACGTTGCTTTTCCCTGTGAAAAGTGTATTCGTTTTGTTTCCGTTTCTTCTTCTTGAATTATTTAATTTTATAATTGAACTGAACTGCAGTCTTCATATACGAGGTGTAGAAAGTGGTTACATTTTTTGGTAAAAAAAAAAAAAATGTTTCTACACAGGGTTTTCTTTTCCTCGTGTCCCTCCCCTCGCGCTGCCCACTCTTCTCTTTTCTCTAGCTTTGCTTCCTCACGCTACTGAGGAACTGAAGCCACGCCGCCATCGAGCACTAGTTTCGGTTCGAAGTCACTGTCCGTCCGCGTCGATCTCAGCCTTGCCATCCGGATCCGTAAGTCTGCCATTTTGTTGATCTCGTTCGTGCATCCAGTCTCTTTTTGTTCCTACCCATAGATGCTACTTAGCTGTTCGGCATCCCAGATTTGGAACCTTAATTTATTTTAGATCTGCTCTTTCCCTTTTATTAGCGTACTCAGTCTTTGTTTTTAGAACCAATCTAATGACTACTGGCTTTCGATTTCCTTAACTGACTTCATATTTGATCGAGAAGCTTCTCTCTGTCTTTGAATACTTTCTCTCAAATCGTTGTTTTTGCTGTCAAATTCACTCTCACAATCCTTGTTTTTGTGGCAGAAATTTGTGTTGTGTTTTGGTAAACGATTGGTCGAGAATGATGAATTTGAATGTTCCCGTTTTGTGTATAATTTGTGCACAGTGCTACTTTTTCTTTAACCTCTTCAAATATCAAATTGAATATGACTTTTGTTTTAATTGAATATGACTTTTGTTTTTGTGCATAACTCGATCTACATCCAGTTTTGTTTTTGTGGCAGACATTGAATATGGCTTTTAGGAAATCATTGTTAATTTTTTTTTTCATTGACTGTATTTAAATATTGACTCCTCGTTTTTTACTTATGTAATGCAATCATTAAAATACCACACTGCTTTAGCGATGCTTTGATTGCTTTCCATGCACCCATATCACGTGATAGCCTTAGTAATTGCTCTTACTCAATGCAGTACAACATTGCACTATAATCATTGCTCTAACCTTGTTTTATTGGTTTGACTTTTAGGAAGGGACAATGATGCAGATAACTCATCAATTTTTTTAGGAGATGAGGCTTCCTTTCAGAAAAAAGAAACAGAGTTGGCCAAAAGATAAGTATTTGTTAAGAACAAGTTTATTATAATTCAAAACAAGTTTCCTGAATTAGTTTACATGTGTGAAGCTTCCTACTGCTTTTGAATTGTTTTAGGAGTCATTACGACATGCCATAAGGAGTCCTGATATATATGAAACATTATTACATGCTGTAATGATTAGGTCCCCCTCTCATATATATCAATCAAAGTTTAATGCTAGGTGTCTTGGTACTGCCAAATGGGGTCAATTTGAGTCTGCTGCATATGCCTTGTATGGTTGAGCTTGACTTGATTGTAGAAATTAATAAATTTATCAAAACAAATAATTAAACGATTGAACAATCTTATAGTGGTTATTGAATTTAAAATATATATTAATTTAGGATCAAGATGGATGATCCATTTGGTTTTTATATTGTTGATTAATGATTCCAGTTTGCAGACCAAGAACGTCGTTAATCAACACAATTGAATCCAAAATTTTCTTATTTTAATAATAAAGTATGGTTGGTGAGAGATTTGGGTTCAAACTCAATATGATATAATATATTTGTATGTGGAATAGGTCCAGTTGCCTTTTTATTTGAAAACTGTAGCTGAACGTGGAAGCAAGGAATCTCTCATTTGACAGCCTTATTCATTTTTCTTTTTTTGTTGTTGTATTGTTGTCTTTACAAATGGTGTAAGTGAACTTTCTACACTGGTTATTGAACCAAGGGTGGAGCCAAGATTTAAGAATAAAGGGGGCCAAAATTAAAAAACATATATACTACAAAGTTTTTATAAATTTGAAGGGGCTGGAAGTATGTGACACCTATATAATACAAGGAAAATTTTTAAAACTTGGGGGGCCATCGCTCCTACTAGTCCCACTTCCCTCTGCCAGTGATTGAACCAGTGTAAAAAATCCACTTTTTACACTAGTTGCAAAACTGGTGAAAAAGTCAAGACTTATTCCACTCTCTCTTTCTATACCGGTTCCAGAACCAGTGTTTTTTGTGGTAATGAATAATTAAGGAGGGGTGGTTTGTTGTCATTTAGTGAGGGAAGAAGAGTTAGTTGAAATGGTGATGACATGTAATAATAAAAGGAAAGAGGAGGAGCATTTAAGGGTGTATGGTGTATGGAACTTCAACTTTAGAGAGACTTAGAAGTAAAGTATCCTAGTTTCCTATATTAAGCCATAACAGAAACCCAAGACAAGCCTCACCCTCCTTTTTTTTTTTTTTGTCTTTTTGTTTTTGGTACAAGCTCTTCACTCTGAAGTTGAAGTTCAATACACCCATTAATACTCTCTCTCTTCTCTTCTATTATTACATGTCGTCATCATTTTACCTAACTCTTTCTCCCTCACTAAATGACAAGTTGACAACAAACCACCTGGCTGCTTAATTATTTTTCTCACTTTTACCCCATCCATAAATCACTTAATTAATATTTGTATTTGCACATAAAATTTTGCTGGTTAATGTACAGCCGAGAAAGTATCTTAGCTTGTTACATGTGATCATGAGGGCTTAGCTTCTTGATTCCTAGCCTACAGGATGAGTCCGGCCAGATTCAGGATATGTATGAGTTTTGAGGTATATGGGGGGTGTGTGTGTGTGTGTGCATGTCTGATAATGTGTGGTTGGGCTACATGTCAATTTTTTTCTGGTTTTGGTTGGGCAGTGTATGGGCAAATTTCTGTCTTGGGGATGTAAATGCAATTATGCAAGTTGATCATGCACGTTCATTGATTGCTGGGTTGTCATTCCATTTATATAAAGCGAGACGACTGGTAATTCAAACATATGCACTGCTGGCTTTCGATCTACCACACATGCTAAAGCTTATTTAATTAAAACCTAGTTCGGCAATGCTTAGTCACTCTGAACTATCTACATTTTCCTCGCTCGCTGTGTTTTGTACTCTCTTGCTGTCTCTTCGGTCACGCTGCTCGTCACCATGGTTCCTCGTTTGGCAACGCAGTTCGCCCCAGTATGCTTTCCTGTAGTCTCTCACTCTTTCCCTTCTTCGTTTCCCACCTCTCATCAAATTCCTTGATTCTTCTTCTCTTAATCTGTTTTTTAACTGCGTATTGCTTTTGTCTTCCAGGATTCGCTTTCGTTATATTCTAACCTCGATTCATGTTCCTTCCCCTCTTTTCTATACGTATGTATGCCTAATTCTGTTTATGTAATCTGGAGTAACTCAACTTTGTTTTTAACATCTTTCTAGGGTTCTGGATCCTCTGGAGGCTTCTTCTTAGGCAAACCGCAAGCATTGTAGGTATGATTCCTTCCTCATTCCTCATCTTCCCCGCTTTTTAACCCTTTGGAACCAAGCTATTTTCGTCTGGCTTTTATTTATTTCCTGTCTCATGTACTATTGCAAGTTTCTTGATATTTTCTCTACCTTGTCATTTTCTTCTTATTGTCTGTATAATTTAGGCTGATAAAGTTTCTTGATATTTTTACTTGTTTATTTATATAAGTTTTAAATTTCTACCTTTGCGCCTTTAATTTTATATTTATATTTAATGTAAATATTTAATAGGGTCATATGGACAGGATGGAATCTGCAGGTTGCCTTTCCTTGTGAAAAGTGTATTTCTTTTGTTTCCGTTTCTTCTTCTTGAATTATTTAATTTTATAGCTTTCTTAAAAAATAAAAAAAAATAATTGAGCTGAACTACACCGTTTCCTTGAAAAGGATGCGGGGAATGAAGTTATATGAAGTGAAACATCTATTTTGGCAGGCTAGAAGGGAAAAGATCAGCGAGAGGATGAAGATTCTTCAAGATTGGTCCCTCGATGTGACAAGGCAACGATAGTTATTTGTGGAATCTATGCTGGATTATTGCTTTGAATTATTTTTTCCTTATCATTTCTGTAACTAAATGATAATAAATATTAGTTGTCTTATCCCTTCATAGACTGTTTCCCTTATTGAATTTTCCCTTATTAAATGATAATAAATGTATTTGGTTGAATTTTCTTTTCCTGCAGCTAATTAGTAAAGCATTTGTCTTTTTCTGCGGTAAATTCGAGAATGTACATGAACCCCACTATTGAAGGGTTCCCTTCAAAAGGTGTAAGCCTGCTGACTTTAACCTATGATAAGCATATTTTCTTAAATGAAAGCCATTTCCAATAGCATACATGGGATTGATTTTAAGCATATCGTCTTTTAAGTTTAACACTGCAATTTTTCAGCCCTGGTTATAAATTGCCCTTTTCATTGTTCAATGCTTTGATTTTCATGTGTTGTTCGTGTTACATCATTTGTGAAAGTATACTCTTCTCATAACTGCTATTAAGATTGGTTTGCTTACTCAGATTTACTTTTATATTCTAGTATATATGCTACTCATGTATGATTCTTTGGCATGTGTTTTCACAATGAAATGCTGCAGATTTTACTTCTCTTTCATTTAACAATCTAATTTTCATTCACGATCTAACTTATGCATGACGCTGAACAAATTGTTCCAATTCAGAGCAAATGCTAACTTTCCTTTCACTAACAAGAGAGTAAATGTTATTTCTGAAATTGAAAAATTAATTCATTTGAGTATTTCTTGGAGACTCACTGCTTCTGGCCTCAAGTTGACTCACTGCAGTGGGAACCCCTTTTCGACTTGCCAATTTATATCGTCTGCATAACAATATAATCGATCTTCAGCTTCTTCAGCTGCTATTTAGTGACTATTACCAACATCGAATTGTTGTTGAGCCATCATGTTTTTCCTCTTCCGGACATAGAAGGAAGGCAGTAGATTCTTCAATCCCACACGTCCAAGGTATGATTTTCTCTTCTAGTGAAGCATTATTTTGGCTTGGGTTGGATGGCTTATTGTCAAGCACTATGGCAGTGCAAACTTTTGAAATGCCCTTTTTATTCCCCCTTAAAGTTATGATTAAGTGTATCCCTTTGATACTTGTGCGTATGAGATTGCACTCAAAAAAACTGACACCATCTTTCTAACAAGTTTAAACTTGTTACATTAATTGCAATCGCATGTGGGATTTCTGTCATATGTAGAATTTTATGATCCTGGGCTAAGAGCTGTTGGTAAAGCTGTCTCCTATTATTTTCTTCACTTTTATATTCTATGAGCTGACATGTTTTAATATAAAATTCACCTATTTGCAATTGCAGTGCCTTGTAAAAGGTTCTGAAGGCTGATGATGTTGATATAATAATGACCATTGCGACAGGAATGCCTTGGTTTTCTGGCGCGGAGCTTGCTAACTTGGTGAACATTGCCACTGTCAAGGCTGCGATGGATAGTGCTAACGTTGTGAGCATGACTAATTTGGAGAATGCGAAAGACAATTTTTATCGGAAGTGAGCGCAAGTCAGCTGTCATAACTAATTTTATGGAAACCAGACTAATTATTGAACAGGTTGAAATATTAGTTCATGGTTTAATGGTCAAACTGGGGATTTAACTAAATTAATATATTTAAATATAATAGAGAAGCTTATTTTTTTTTGGGGGGGGGTTTCAAAATCACTGTTGATTTTTTTTTGAGATGGTGATCACATATAATTTTAAAGGAAACAACAAATAAATTTGTTTGAAAAGATATGTAAATAAATATTTGGATAAATTTGGATGGAAAAAATGTTTACATGTAATTAAATAAGTTCAAATAATCAATTAAAAAAGAAACGAAAAGGGTGTGTTCTTGTTTTTGAGGTTGGTCATTAAGCATTTTTGATAGGTAAATTATAATCAAATTAAAATGATACATATGAAACAAAAGTATAGATAAATAGCTGGAAGAATGGAGATAAAAGAGATGTTCATATGTGAAAAAATAAGTTTAAGGTATAAACAAAGATGAGGAGGAAAAAAAAAAGCAGACCTGTTGAAAGGTTTGGCTAGTTCGCATATGTTATTGAGGAAAACAGTCCACATTGGTTGAGTGATGCAGAGTGAGGCATGCTCGTATCTATGTAATGAAAAGAACTGAAAGGGATAACAGTTAAGGAGTGCTATTGGGTGACAACTTGCATGAGATGTGGGCCCGAGGCATAGTATTTTACTTTTTTTCCCTTGAATTTGGCCATAATTTTCTTGTGTTCCCCCCCCCCCCCTCTCTCTCTCTGGTGTTTTGCCTTTTGCTTCTCCTGTCAGGTGTGATCTAACAAAATTAAAAAAATTAAAACGATATCATATTTGTAAATTGGGGGAGAAAATAAATGGTGAACCATTTGGATCACTTAAATCGCTCGTTCTCCTAATGTACTTTAAATCGCTGGTTCTCCCAATTTACTTTAGTTTATGGCCAGTTTGCAAGTAGTTTTCTCTTCCAATTAGATAGTAGTTTTAAATTGGGCTACCTGACCAATTGATCGTTTTGATTTTTGATAGCCTTGGTCATAACTGAGAAATCTAGAAAGTTGACTGCTTTCCATGAGGGTGATCATGCTCTTGTGGCTATTCATACTAATGAGCTAATTTATATTTTGAACTTTCTATGTGCTCCTTTATATTTTGTTTGAATCTGTGATACTAGTTTGAACATTATAATTATAATTAATGCATAATTGAATTTTTGTATATTATTGTGATTATGAATTGTAATTACAAATTTGAATAATGATTAGTTATGTGGCTATAAAGAAACCAAAATGTCAAAAAATTACAAATTGGTGAGGGGTTATTTTCATTTTAATGAGGGATTATATCCCTCACTAAATTTACAGTTAAAAAATGTACAATGATCCTAAATTATAAATTGAAAAAAAAATTAATGAATATTTTATTTAAATAAGTTTTATAGCAATTAAAAAGGGGTCGTTTATAAGAAATTATGTTAGAAATTTTTACAAGGACCTAGAGTCCAAATTTTTTAAGCAGAAGTTTAGTTTTAAAATATAAAAAAAAGTTGTGTCTTTTCTTGTGTCTTTTATTGTGATTTTCTTGTACTCTTTTTTATAATTTTTCCCATTACTTCTATTATTCTGATTTAGTTTGCTCACGCAGAAAAAAAAAAAAACAACACAGAGCATCGTGATTTTTTTTCCCACTGCCATTATGCACTTCTCTAAATCCTCATATAGTCAGTTTATTTCCCTAATCCTTACCAGCATACTTTGATCGCTGTCACCGTGAATTCGCGTGCTGCTGTTGCTCCTATTCCACATACTCGTCCTCGTCGCTCTCGTTTGTCAGCCACAGTGAAGCAGAGTTGCTGATTCGCTTTTCCTATCATTGGATGTTGTTTGTCCTGTGTTCTGAGCCATTTGTTCATCTTTGTTGTTTGGATTCTTTGACAACTTCTTCCCCATTTCTGCTCTGCTTTTGTGGCAAATGAAGTTGTGTGCACGCTTGCTTATTGTTTTTCTCTCTTTTTCTTCTTCCTCAGCTGTTGAAAAGTTTGTGTTTGTGTATGGTAGATCAACTATATGTGTTGGTTGGATTTTGGTCTCTTTCCTTCTTTGGCATGTGAAAGCTTGAAGTTATTCTTTGTTTCTTCTTTACCGTATCTCTTGTTTTCTGTTCAGGTTTGACTTCCGTGTGCATGTATATGTGTGTATTTAGTTTCACTTATTTTTGTTTTTCAAGAGCTAAGCATCTTGCACATGTGTATGTAAACTTAAATCTTTTCCTTTTTTGGCCACGATAGATGGTCTTCTTCCTTGTCATTTGAGCTACAGAACAGAGTACTTTTTTTTCATCTCTTTCTTTCTTCTTCAGCGTCAACCACATAATGGTTTTAAGCTGTCACCGCTACCACTAAACTTTGGGTTGAAGTACATCATTAATTATCTCTTCTCCCTCTCCCTCTTCAAGTGCAATATTAGCATTTAAAAAAAATCTCTTCCTTTTCCAGTCGGTGGATGAAGTCTTGTTCTATATTCTTGGTGTGCTACTGATTAAAGTGTTGCTTTTGATTGGGGCTGGAAATCTTTTGATTATGTTGAGTTGAAATATAATTAAAATAAATAAGTATATATATAAAAATAAATAGAAGTTTGAAAATTGTTGGAATTTTTGGGTTATTCATTTCATAATTTTTTTTAATAATAAATGTATGAGCTCAAGGTAATTGTAAAAATGTATGAGAAAAGAATTTGGTGAATTATGATTTGATAAGCTTCTATATTATAGTTTAAAGGAGTAAATGTAAGCTTTGGTTTAAGTTATTAATTAAAAATTTTAAAAATTACCAAAGTGAGGAGAAAGAATTACATGGAATGCTTGTCTTATTTTTAGTCTAGAGGAAGCTTAAAAATGATTGATATGATTTATAATGATTTGTGAATAAGTATAGGTCATGAGGAAGTACAAAGATAAATTGAGAGCTGTTAAATGATTTGACTAACTCAAGTGTACTTGGAATGTAACTGGTTATAATGGTGCTAGTATTTGATTAGATTAAATATATATATTAATACCCATTAAATGCTTAGATGTTTTCATATGAACAATTTTAAAATTTTGACTTACTTGTCAGGATATTAAGGACATCATTAGAATAGAGGTCAAAAATTAAGAGCAACAAGTTTTAGAATCCTTGGAAATCATTCAGGTGAATAGGTAGCATTTTGAATGAATTTCAAACAATTGTTTATAAAAACTCCTTTACTTAAATTTTAATACTATTTCTTTATTAGTTATATAAACATTCTTGACAATTTTTTTTTTAATAATTATTTTATTAATGATGATATCTTAATTTTACTAATGATTTATGTTATTGATAAGTAATAATTAAAGTTAATGTACAACAAACGGTGTTACTTTTCAAAAACAACTTAATTGTTTAACTTTTTGTTTGACATGCAAACTTTTAATATATCAACTCGTGCATGAAGGAAATGACAATGAATATGGGAATGAAAAGAATCACATATTTTGAAATAAAAATTTTAAAATTGTTTTTCAACCCTATGCACGCTTGATTTTAATTAAGAGAATTGAGTTTAGAATGCTGGATGCTAATGATAGTTTCGTTAGCCCTCGGCATGCCATGGAACATCTAACTAGCAGGGTGTTTATAGGAGGTGCTATCCCCGTGCGAAGGCCATCTCATGTGGATCGGAGCGATGGTATTCATGAGCACTGCACTTACATTTGTTTTCTTAGGCTTCATGCCTGTGCTTGTTTTGTAGCTTCCAACCGTGCTTGATTGGTTACTTACCTCCTGGACTGTGTGTTCATACTTAATTGACTATTTACCCTCGTAGATTGTGTGTCCACTTTTATTATTCATTCTGATAAAGCCCTCTTAAAGTTAAATTAAAATCTATCATTTCTTTTGTAATTCCCTAAAAATACTTTATCGAACTGCACTATTATTAAAAATTTTTATATTTTATGAGCAATAAAAATTTTAATACATACATGTGATTCTACTAGCATTGTTTAATTTCACAATTATATTATTAAAAAAAATCATTATTTATTTCTAGTTTATGGATAATTCATTATTTCACTAAGTCATTTGAAGTAAATTTATTATTTATTATCTTCATTTTTATTAATTTTTTTATTTTAAATGCTACTCACTGGTAATTTTTTTGGTTTCAAATATTATAATTGACCATGTGCCTCCAACTGACCATTGAGGGTCTTTCTTACTTTTTAGAAAGAGGAAGCACATGGTAATTATTTTTTTTTTTTTGTGAAATCTTGTATATGTATTTTATAAATTATAAGTTATTGCTTTATGTATACCACAGTTAGTTCTTAATTTTATTTTTTTATTATGTAAATAGTTGAAAAGGAGCTAGTCTCCTTACTGGTTGGGTTGACAAGTTTGTTGATGTGAAAATTTTGGGAGGTCTAAATTGTAGGGAAAACTCTGTCGAAATTTCTACAAAACATTTAAACATTTACAAATTTTATTATTAATGTATATAACTTACATCTATTAATATTTTAGTTAAATTATGGTTAATCAAGGCTTATGGAATATGAGTTCACCTCATATTTCATTCTAATCATACCCTTAATGTTAGGGTGTGACAGAGACTCACTAAATTTAGTGAGAGACTAATATTCCCTCTCTATTTTATCAAAAAATTTAGCAAGGACTGTAGTCTCTTCTTATTTTAAAGCCAAGGATAAATCCCTCACTATTTCCTTGCCATATGTATCCTTTTTTGGCACATTTAATAAAGGATGCATCCCTCACTACAAATTAGCAAGGGATTATAGTCCTAGCTAAATAAAGAGGGAACTCTTATTAAATTTAGCAAGCTTTTTTTTTTTACAACGAATCTAGTGAGGGATGAAATCCCTCATTAAAACATACTTTAGTGAGGCAAAATGACATTTAATGAGGAATTTGTCCTTCATTGAATTCAATTTTTCAATAGTGAAAGTCACAACTTTGGTCATGATTTTGCTCTAGTTTTTGCATTTCTTCCATTTAGCATGATTAATCATCTTTGCATCTGATTAATATCTTCCAAATCATCACTTAATGTCCAAAAATGCCCCTAACATAGCCTTAATTTTGCAAAAACATGCCCCATAAAAAAATTATGATAGATAATCACTAGGAGCTTCAAAGTAATTACCTCATTTCAAAGTAATTATGATAGATAATTTTGTCATTTTCCTATTTCAAGTGAATTTATTTGTCCTTTCCCTAATTTTTTTCTATTTCAAAATAATATTTTGTATTTCGATAAATTTGAGAGGTCTATATAATTTCAACATAATTCAACCAAGTATTATCAATTTACCCTTTGTATCAAATAGAGATAATCATAAAATAGAAGATATGCTAATATAATTTTACAGAAACTGAAAGGACATTTATATTTATTTTGAAATAAAAACATAGCTATATCATTTAAAAAATATAAAAGAAATAATTTATTTATTTTGAACTCTTTTTTAAATTTATGAATTTTATCATTTTTTGTGTAGTTGCACTACTACAGAAATGAAAATTAATAGCATGTCTTTTGTAGCAATAAAAATAAAATATCATTAATATTAAATTCAAAGACCTCTTGTGGTATTTTTTTTTTTATCAAATGCCATCGCTTTTAAATTACTTTTTTCATTTACAATTTTAATAAATAATAGTATGTGACATTTATTAAATGAAATGCCATAGCTTTCAGTTGAATAACATATTAGTGGCATTTCAGTAATAAAATGTCACCTATTTAATTTGTTAATTCCAACTGCATTATTTTATTAGATCACATAATAATTTTGACATAATTATTTAGTTATCATTAATAATACATAATAATTGTTAATTAATTAATTAAAATAAGATAAGTGGTGTTTTAGGAGTTTGTAAATACCAAATGTCTGCTTTTCTAAATTTTTCAAATAGGGAGGTGGCATTTGAAGACAAGGAAAATGCCACCTTTCTATCTAATTAATTTGGTATTAGAAATTATATATTCTAGACATTATTAATTTTTAAATAAATAATTACAATAAATTATTAATCGATAATAAAAATAAGAGAAGTGGCACATTTCCAGACCTTGGACACGCCACATGTCTATATCTTAAATTTTTAAAAATTATTTATTATTTTTAGTGATTGATATAAACTCTTATAAGGAATTAATGAATAATTAATTTTTCATATTATTAAATAAATACTTCTCATAAATTTAAAAGATTATTTTATTATAACTTACTAAACTTGTGTTAATAATTAATAAAATATTATTACTTGTTTAAATAAAGAGAGGTGGCATTTTTGCATCAAAGAAATGCCACCTCTCCCTCTGTTTATAATATTACATACAGATAGATGGCATTTTTAATTAAAAGAAACGCCACCTCTCTAATGTTTTATTAATTTAATTATTAAAATAATAAATTAAAAATGATATTATATTATTACAAATTTAAAGTTTATTAATAACTAATGTTTGTAATTAATAAATTTTGTAAGATTAGATAATTATTATGATGTAATTTATTAAGTCCTTTATTATAATTTTATTAGAGATTTAACTATTTTAGTATATGTTTTTAAATTATTTATAATTTATATAATGAAGAGAGGTGGCGTTTCTTAGTCAAAGAAACGCCACCTATCTCTTTATTATTTAATTTTATCATATTAAAAAATATTATAATACAGTTTAAATATATTTATGTACAAAAATTAATATATATATATATATATATTATAAATAAAGTAGATCTCTCTAATTTTTTATTATTTAAATATTATGTTAACAAAAAATAATATAATGCTATTATTAATTTAAAATTTATTTAATTTTAATAATAATAATAATTAATAAAATAATAATATTGAAGTGAGGCGGTGTTTCTTAGTAAAAGAAACGCAACCTCTCTCTTTTATTTAATTTTATCGTACTAAAAAAATATTACAATATAGTTTAAATAATTTTTATGTGCAATAATTAATATATATATATATATAATTATTTCATATGGTGGTGTTTATATCTTTAAAAACACCACCTTTCTAACTTTTTATTAGTTAAATATTATTTTAATAAATAAAAAAATAATATTATATTGTTATTAATTTAAAGTTTTTGTAATTAATAAATTCTCTAAGACTAGATAATTATTATGATGCAATTAATTAAGTCATTAGTTATATTTTTATTAAATATTTATTTTTTTATTGTATGCAATAATTTTTTTATGCAATATTATATTATGTTGTTATTTATTTATTATTTTTCATTGCACAGAAGCCATTTTTTCCCAAAATAGCTTGAAATAACTAAATAGACGTAACTTTGTTGCTTTCATCTCGTTAATTAGCGAGTAAAAATCTCTTCCAATAGTTTCCCCCAAAAAAGATTAATTTAAATTCTTTGACCTATGATGCATAATTAATTTAAGGTTTCCAAGAAGCTGAGAATAATAATAAAAAAAAACCTACAACTATTTTTAGCTATTGCTGTATAAAACTAATCACAATAACTAATTTTGCTTGGGTGCACCCATGCAATTGATCAAGCTTGGCTTGAGTATAAGGTTTTTGATTAAGATGCAAGGCTTCTGACTTGAAAGCAAGATTTTTTACTTGGATATAAGGCTTCTAGATTTGGGTGCAAATTAAAGTTTTTGATTTGAGGTGCATGTGTTGAACAAGTTGTCTTTATTTTTTTTTTAATTTCATTGGTTTAAACAGAGAGATATTTCAGTTATTTGTTCAAATTACTTAATGAATAAAATATTAGTATTGATTTTTTAATTGCATTTAGTCCTTAGGATCAATTTTTTTTCTAACAATATCCTTTTCATCAATTCTTTTCAATAAAGGCTTGTTTTATAATTTACTAAAGTTGAACATGTCTTAACCATCGTATATTCCCTTGGTCTTATTTTATAAGATATTTTTTTGGAAAAAATGTAAATATAAATGAAATCAATTAAAAATAGTCTGGCATTTAATTTTTCTATAAATATTTAAAAATACCATATGTTTATTAAAGAAGAGAAATAAATAAATATATTTAAGGAGTGAAATAATTATCATGAATTATTATTTTTCATCACCTTTGAAAACTATCAAAATCAAAATTAAAAAAAATTAAGAGAATTCATTTTTAAATCATGTCAAACATATGCAGCAGCATAAATCCCTCTTAGAATTATTTTCCCATTTACAATTACAATTTATGCCATTAAATAAAGTGTGAGGACTGGGCGGGGCCGTTGGGGCTTGGGCAACAACAATAACTCTAAATTCCAAAGTCGGACACCAAACAGATTCAGAACAACGACGTATCGGCTTGTCATCAAGGCAAGTGTAATAATAATTGGAGATGGCGTAAAGCGACAAGAAGAGAAATAAAAGATAGTAAAGATTAATCTTTTAATTTTTAATTTTTTAATTCACTCATAACTCACTTACTCAATTATGATTTACTGTAATTTAATCTCTTAACTTTTAATTCATTTATAATTTAATTTTTAAATTTTTTATTAATTTTTTTTTCATATTAGTTTAGATTACATATCAAAAAGCAAGAGTATGATATTTTAGAGTAAGATGTGAGCAAACAACCTTGGCCAATACAAAGTGGCAAAAGCCGTGTATTTAAACCTATTTTTAAAGTTGAGAAATAAGGGTCGGGTTTGATGAGTTGCCCATTTAAACTTATTTTTATAGGGGTTTGGGTTTAAAAAAATGTCATTTTTTAAAGAAACCAAATTTTGAAGCCTAGCCTTAATAGGCCCTGAAAAATGGTCTCGAGCTTGGGCAGACCTTTTTCATTTTAATTTTAAAAAAATAAAATATTTTTATTTTTAAATTAAATTCAAACTTTAAAATATATGTTTATATTTTAATATTTGATTTTCTATTATTTATTTTTAATTTTTTAATATTATAATTTTTATTTTAAAAATATATGAAATGTTATAATTAATTTTTTTTATTTTTCAAAAATTCAAAGAATAAAAAAATAATAATCAAGGGTTTATGGGCTTGGCCTTAACCCTTTAAATAAGGGTTAGGCTCTAAAAATCAGACAATTGTTGGAAAATCAGGCTTAAGGGCTTAACTTTTATAAGCTTAAGTCTATATGGGCTGAGCCCATATGGGCCAAGCTCGCCAGTTTACTACATCTATCTATAGACTATTTGCAAGAATTGATACTTAAACCTATTAATGCCAACTACCTGCTACTTGTAATATCTCACTTTACTAATCTTAATTAATCAATAAAACTCATGGTAACCAAAGGATTAACTCATAAAGGCGATTACCAAGTTTTAACTTAAAATCAAAGGATCCCAAGTTTTTTTAATCAAAATGAGTTTAAATCAATTATAATCTGTTAAATTAGAGTAAATATAAGTTACGGAAGAATGGGACACCTCGGCATGTTACTCTTTATGCCACACGCCGTGGCCCAAGTGTTACCACGGCATGTTGCTCTCTGTGTCACACGCCGTGGCCCAAGTATCACCACAGCATGTTGCTCTCTGTGCCACATGCTATAGCCCAAGCACCATGTGCCGCAGCGTGTGGCACACAATGACAGCAAATTTTACTATCATTTGACAATATAATTAGGAAACTTTCAACACGTCCTGATTTTTTGTCCGATATTCGAATGACATGATTTAAGTTTCCACGAAAATTTTTTTTCATAAACTAACTAATGGCATAGGTTTTACTTCTAAAACAAGTCACAATAGGAAGTTAAACACCTAAACATATTTTTACCACTTTTTATAACTTTCATACAAAAAGGTTGTCTAAAATCTACAATAAGTGTCAAAAGCCTTTCTTAACACTTAAACCATGTCTATTGGACCTAGAACTATCAGTACAATACATCACATGCACTTAAATATCCACATAACACAAAATCACTCCTCAATCCCTTTTTTACCAAAAACAAAAAGGGGAGGTAGTTTTCATTACATTGCATCCAAACCAATCAAAACATATTCAAAACATCATTTCTATATTTGTACTAGTATTTTGGTCTTATCAATATATATATATATATATATCATATACAAATATTCAAGGCCTAAAATACAACTCAGATATTTGCAATAATAAAATAATGCAAGTGTAATAATATGCAACTTAGAATTGGCAATCATGTTCTATAACACAAAAAAGTAGAAACAAGAGGCATATTAAAGGAATACACAGATTCCTAGGCCTCAGTAGCTTTGTCTCTCTCAGCACCAAAGCTAAAGCTTGAAAAGTGTTAAAGAAAAGGGGTGAGTCAAATCACTCAATAATTAAGGTAAAACCTACCATATGCTGTTATATATCAATTGTAAATTAAACACATGCCTATGAAAACAAGTTCTTAAACCATGTTTAGCCACATATCAAAACTTATTATTACTCCTTTAACCTATTTCCATCTTACATACAGTAGGTGCGTTATCATAATACATTTAGACATGTGACCATGACTCATTATTCATGCGACTTGCCACATCACAATTATGTGACACGTCATAAGTTTTACATAGGCAATGATCAACTAGCCTTATACTCTCCTTATTTCCTTCGACTGAAATTGTGGGCTATAACATTGAATAGAGCTCCATCCGTGTGACTAGACTATCCAAGCTCACCAATCATAAGGTTCAGTCAAAAATCACAATACTCACTTTCAGACTACGGCTTCTCTCACTCTCAAATCTTTGGGGTGTCACATACCCTAAACTATTCTCCTTGTTGAACTAGTAGAGATAGCTAGGTTATAGTCTTTTAATAAATTATGGGACAGTCCCTCAACAAACTATGGGATAGTTCTTCGACAAACTGTAGGATAAAGTTATACTCTCGTGCACCAGAAGGCAGCCTAAATACCTATGAATTTTTTTCTACTCCTAATTCTTAAGCGAACTCTTGCCCGTTGATCATACTATATACGATGCTCAAGTTAACATATTAGGCTTATGATTGAGTGCTACCTAAGTGAACATAAATTCTCATTTTTACTTATAACACATAAACACATCACTTTGAATATCTTATATTCCTCTTTATCATATTCATCATCTATTACTCATTCATAATGTATTGTAAAGAGAAATTTTTTTCAAACACCACATTTATCAGTTCAAAACTCATTTTGCAATCACTTTCGGTTGTTTAATGCATATCACACAATTTACATAGACACCAAGTTTCAATGTATGTAACCCAATTTCACAAGTCAAAATTTGCATGATAAACACAAAATTTACATCACAATTAATATATAACTACCCAAAGCAGGTTTTCTCTAGTTATCTCAAACCTGTGAGAGGTCAAAGGTTTACCCCTCAATTTTATAGCCTCCAAGCTTGAATTCTCAAGCTCAATTGATGTCCAAGAGCTTAATCTATAATTTACCAAGTTGGATTTCATCAACAATGTTGATCACAAAATATTGTCAACTCACATTTCATTTTTAACTCATCCAATGCCCACATTGCTTATATTTAGGCCTACCCATTAGATTTATTAACTCTCTTTAGTCCCCAATAACATTAATGAGCCATTAAACTTTCATTAATGGCATCACACTCTTTCAACAAGCCATATTAATGCAATGTTTGCCTATTTATGAAGCCCAACCACCCAAGACACTAACATTCATTATATCTAGGTTTAGATACTTTAATCTACTCCTATTAACTCCATTTGAGTCAATAAATTTAGACCCATAACCTATGTAGATTGAAAATTATATTTTCACTATCAAACCCTAACCATAAATCTCATAATATGGAAGAAAATAGGAGATTAAGAGGCATGATACTTACCTTAGGTGTTTGTAGCTTTTAAAACACTCCCAATGTCATCCAAGAACAAACTTTAGTAGATCTTGGCATGCCTCTTCATTTTCTCTCTCTTCTCCTTTATATTTTTCTCTCAATTCGCGTTTGATAAATTACAAAAAATGGTTGTACGCCAATGCTGGCACGTAATGTGCCGCAGTGCATGGCATAGAGAAATCCTCGTTCTTGTATCTGAAGTGTTTGTGCACCGTGGTGGATGCACTCCATGCCACAACATACGGCACATCAACATTAACTCTTCATTTTTTCTCTTTTTGATGCCTTAGTAGCCTAACTTGATACTGAACCCATAATTAGGGCTGAAACAAAATTGAATATGATTATTAGATCTCTCTGGCGCCACACCACTATAATTTACTCAATTATCCTAATTAAGCTTAGTAAGTCAGGAGATTAAAAACTAAGATGTTATACTACATATTCCTACCTTAGATGTATTCATTGTTGGAGAAGTAGGTGGCAACTTTGTCACATGGCCCAAGGTTTGCTTCTATATAGAAGATAAAGCACAAAATGGAGCAAGTGCATGCCAATTACCTATTTATGTATATGTCACCTATATTAGTCTTTAATTATATAATAGGTGTGCATTCTAAGGGGAAGGATATCACTAGACAATTAGGCTAATTATCCAAGGTTGAGATAACTGTACCATATCAATTGTCAAAAACCTACCAAAGTGTGCTTGAGGCATATGCAAAATTATTTGCTAACTCTACGATGCTTATTAGCTTTGACTAAAGCATGTATAACAGAGAACAATACAATATGATTAGGGTCATAATGGTCAATGAAGTCTTCAACCGTGTTTCTGTCAGACAAAATGTGGTCTACTTTTATATGAGAAACATATTATTTACATGACATTCTACTATATTTAAACTTAATATAATAATTTGTTTATTTTTTCATTTAGATACCTGTATGAAAATTTTATTGTCCTTAATGATTTTGCATGCAAGTTTGACTTTGTCTATTCTCGTGATATCTTTACTCATCACAACATCACCACTGAGGTGCGACAGGGCCACGCTTAAGCATTAGCAAATTACTTTGAGGCAAAGAACCTTATTGTGGGAATGTTATTTCTGGTACTTTATGTGTAAGGATGAGTTCAGTGGTATTCTAATTAATTTAATTTATCTTTTCATTTTAAATTTCATGACATGTGCTTTCAAATTATTTTAGGAGCCACTGGATACTAATCGGGCATTATGTCAATTGTTGTTAAAACTACAAAGTTTTACTACTTGGATTTTACTAGTGGGTAGCCAAATAATGAACCTGACATGATGGAATTACTTAATATATACATTTATATTTTAGTTAACTTTTATATATTTTTTATCATTTTGAATTTCTAACTTTAACTTATTTTTTTCTTATCAGGGTTATGGTGCTTTATCACACCCAAAAGAACTTTCTTGCACCATTAAGGTATAAATCATATGATCTAGCCTACCCTAATTGAAAGATAATAAAAGTACTTATCATTACTTACTTTAACAATCAATTCTAATTTTTTTAATTAATTCAATAACATGTTTATTAATCTTTTTATGCAGTGCTCATGACAAATAGTATATCGAGAGGATTGTGGATATTATGTGGTGATGTTTCTCAAAGACATCATCCTCATAGAATGACTACAATTCTTGCTAGGGTATGTATGTTATTCAAATTCAATTATATGTGATTATGAAGTTTAATTTGCTAAAGTAATTAATTAACTTTGTTGTCATGTTACATTATTGCAGTATTATCCCGATTCATACTATAAAAAATTTGGAGACTGTCACATCAACGAAGTCATTGAGGAATGGTGTGAGTTCATTTTTAGCTATAGACCAAAAATAAGTGAGCTGAACATTTTTTATTTTAATTTTTCTCATTTAGATTTTAATTTAGAATAATTTTTTTTACTTAATATTATATTAAGCAATTGTACAGCAAACAATTTTTTTTAACAAAATTGTTAGTTTAGTATAATTACTTTTAGTTCAGTATAATTTTGGATTAGACTAGACTGGTTATTGTTTTTGCATTGTACAGTTATAGGGAGGCTGTAAGATATGCAACTTCCATATGATAAAAGAATTCAATATATTAGACAGTTATTGATAAGAACTATCCAATATAAGCCATATATTAGACAGTTGTGGTTATAACCGTCTAATATTTGACAATTTATTGGATGGTTGTGGTAATAACCATCCAATATATTCTTCCCTCTTACCACTTCTTTAGACAACATATTCGACATGTCTTTAAATTATCTAATATTGTAATATTGGACATTTGTAATAATATTTTAATATTTATTTTACCAATATATGACGGTGTCGTATAAGCAAAAAGAATCATCTAATGTTACTTTTCTTATAGTAGTGAAGATACATTTTTATCTAAAAATTCAAGAAAAAAAAATCACAATCAGAACATTCCTTACATATGTTATCTCCCTCAAAAATTTGAAATTTGGAGTTTTGAATATCATATGACAAACTTTCTAATAGCCATGAAACAAATAAGCACGTAACTCAATTAGTAAGAGATTATGTTAACTTAACTAGTGGTTTCAAGTTTAGGTCCTGAGTATGTAGTTGTATTAAATACTCATTGAGAAAGTTTTGTTGTTAATGTAGTCTTACTTGACTTGACTCATGAATAACTAGTTGTATTAAAAAAGAAATCTATAATAATTCTCTTTCATGTAATGATTACACATATTTTAGAAATAAAGAGTTGTTTTATAATTTACTAAATTTGAAAATGTCTTAACTATCATGTATTCCCTTGGTCTTATTTTATAGGATTTTTTTTGGGTAAAAATGTAAATGTAAATGAAATCAATTAAATTCGTTTGGCATTTAATTTTTCTATAAATATTTAAAAATATCATATGTTTAGTAAAGAAGAGAAATAAATAAATATATTTAAGGAGTGAAATAATTATCATGAATCATTATTTTCATCTCCTTTGAAAATTATCTAAATCAAAATAAAAAAAATTAAGAGAATTTATTTTTGAATCATGTCAGACATATGCAGCACCATAACTCCTTAGTCTTGGGCAAGAGACAGTTAATGATAAAAGTAACTTTTTAAGTAGTTATTATTGATTGTAATCTCTTTTTATTTTGTTTGCTCCTTTTTAAGAAAAAAAAAAACTCCTTCTGAGAATTATTTTTCCATTTACAATTACAATTTATCCCATTAAATAAAGTGTGAGAACTGGGCGGGGGTGGGGCTTGGCCAACAACAATAACTCCAAATTCGAAAGTCCTCAGCTAAACAGAGGCACCAAACAGAGCCCTGTAGGGTCAGAGCCTCAGAGGCCTGCCTAATTGTCTTTAGTGCGCACCCAGATTCAGAACGACGACGTATCGGCTTGTTATCAATGCAAGTGTAGCAATAAATTGGAGACGGCGTAAAACAACAAGAAGAGAAATAAAAGATAGTTAAAAATTAAGCTCTTAATTATTAATTTTTTAATTTATTTATAATTCACTTCCTCAATTATAATTTATTATAATTTAATCTCTTAATTTTTAATTCATTTATAATTTACTCTCTAAACTTTTATTAATTTTGTTATAATAATTTAGATCCCATATTAAGGAGTAAGAGAAAAATATTTTAGAGCAAGATGTGAGTATTTTTTTATCCCTCTTATTTATTAAGAATTATTTTTAAAAAAATTTAAAAAATAAAGATTAAATTATAAGTAATTTAAAAATTGAGAGATTGAATCATAATAAGTTATAGTTGAATGATTGAATTGTAATGAGTTATAATTAAAAAATTAAGTTATAAATAAGTTAAAAGTTAAAAAATTACAAAATTAATTTTACTGAAAAATAAACAATGGAAATAAGGGAAGTGACGAAATGTACTTTCCCAGATGTGCTACTTTCCCTTATGTTTTTATCACGTTTTTATACAGTTCCCATTGAGTTAATGAAATCCCCACTTACTCCAAAAAAAAAAAAGTAAATATAATTTTTAATCTCTGTATTTTACTTTTGATGTCAATTTTTTTAATATTTTAAATTTTTAAATTTTATTTTTGATTATTTTAAATTTTTTAAAATTCTTATACTTTATTCATAAAAAAATTAAAAATAATAAAAAATAAGAATATTAGGATATAAAACATAAAAGTTAAATATAAAAATTAAAAGTAATATGTGAATAAAGTAAAAAGATTAAAAGTTACGTTTACGAAACAAAAAATGACGAAACTGGCGCCCCCGTGACCACAACCAATTCCAAACGCTGTTGCTTGTTCGGATCTGTCCCGATATATATATATATATATATAAAATATTTTTAATTATATATATAATAAAAATTTGTTATTTAATTAAACTCATATAAAAATATAATAATTTTTTAATTTTATTCTTAATAATATCATGATAATGGAAATATATATATATATATATATATTATTTCTTAAAATAAGAACAATATTATCTAATTATTTAAAAATATTATAATCATTTTTTATATTTAAAAATAAAATAAATTTTAAAAAATATTTTATATATAAGTACAGACGGAGTAGATACATAACAAATTAATTCAGCCACCACCAGTCCGGAACAATAAAGTAATTATTTAAAATAATTTATTTTTTTTCAATAATTTATCTCGAGAGTACGATGTATGAAATTGACAAACATACGAGCTCGCAATTTGGAGTGCTCGCGCATATCAAAACAGGAAATTCGGGTTGTCCCTAGCACTTATGGCTTCAGGGATTGGTTGGATTGGCCAGAAGCTTTTCTAAATTATTATTACTTTAGTCAATTTCAATTTTTAACTTAAAACCTGAATTTTTTTTAAACAATATAAAAACAACACATCCTAAAATACTCGGGATGAATTATAAAAATTATATCAATATTAATAATAAAGTTTGGAAAGCTAATTATTTAATTTAATGACGAAATCTTTTTTCCCTCATTAATATTTGACAAGGCTAGCTTGTAAGTTAGAAAGATAGATGCTCTCTTTGTTTAAAAATATAAAATATTTTTAATTGAATCTTATCTTTCAATAAAGTAATTATCTACTTTTAAATTAATCCTATTTTTTTATATTTATCTCTATTAAATACTTTATAATAAATATAAAATCACTATTAAAAGGGATATTTTTAAAAAAAAATGGCAATGATTATATTTCAAAAAACTAAAAATATTTTATATTTTTTAATATTTAATTCTTTAAAAAATATTTTATATTTTTAAATGAAAGGAGTAAGAATTATTAAATGTTAACTTACATTTCTGGTTCTGTGTGTGTGTGTGTGTGTGTGTGTGTGTGTGTGTGTGTGTGTGTGAATTTGTCCTTTTGTCTATACTGGCATGCAAAATTTTCCTAAAATCGGCGTATGTTTTGTTATCAAAACATAAAGTTTATTATCAGATTGTATAATATTTATATATTTTTTGACAAACCAAGTTTTATATAATAAAAATTAATATCTTTTTAGTAATAATATACTTTTAATTATATCAAATTCAAACAGCTTTTAATATATCAAAATAATTTTTTAAAAATTTTATTTAAATATAAATTTTATTATAATAATTAAATTTTATCAAATGAAAATTCAGTAAATGAATTTTTAACGAATTGAAAATCAAACACACTCACGCTCTTCCATATCATAATTATTGTTAAGATCATTTTCTACTCTCTTACGCCTTTGATGTGATGTGCTATTTTTCCTTATGTTTTTATCACGTTTTCGTACACTTCCCCATTGAGTTAATGAAATTCCCCTTTACTCAAGAAAAGAACGTGCCGAAACTGGCTTGCCAAATAAGGAAAACAGCAGTGGAATAGGGTCAATATTGTCCAGGCCTGTGATGGACGACCTAAACCGACTATGTTACCACAATTCCAAAAGCTGTTGCTTGTTCAGATTCTGGGGCCCCACAAAGATCAATTTACTCTTACAAGAATAACAATTAAGTCTGGAGGAATGAATTATCAGTTATTAAGTCCTGACAAACAGAAGAATTATAAATATTAATTCAAATAATTATAAATAAATTTTTTATTATAATATAAGAGTTATATTTAATATTAAAATATTTAGTTATAATTAAAATTTTTGAATTTATATTAAATTAATATTTTTAACTTATTTTTTAAAAAAATTTATAAAAAACTTAACTGTTATTAATTTATTTTTTTAAACTTAACTATCATTCTCTCCTTACTTTTCCTCTCAGGTACCCTCTTTTACATTGGATTATAAATACATAATAAATTAGTTTAGCCATTGCCAATTTGGAACAGTAAGTAATTGTGTAAAATAAATTATTTCTTTTTTGAATAATTTATCCCGAGAGTACGATGTATGAAATTGACAAACATAAGAGCTCGAAATTTGGGCTACCCGCAAGCATCAAAAGACGAAACAAATTGCTTTTTGTCAATGGCATTTTGGTGGTTTTGGGAAAACACCAAGGGCATATTAACTCATAAATACAAGACTTCCCCCTCAAAAGTCTGACTTTCGAAAATCCTCGTCCTTCTCCCTTCCAAACCCCTTCTCTTCCATTCTGAAGCCGCTGCTGTCCAGTCTCCTTCCTTCGAGTGCGAATCCTACCCATTTCGTGCGACTGGAAGAGAAATCAGGTAAGAGGTAACTATTTCTTTTCCTTTCCTCCTCCCATTAGAACCATGAACAGCTTGCTGGTTTTTTTCCCCGTTTTCATTCTACCGCTAGGATTTCTGGTTTTTGAACTGATTCAGAGACTTGTTAGCCATTTGTAGAACTTGGACAAATGACTACGATTTCAACTTTAAAGAACCAGCACATTTTTGACTGCAGGATCCTTAAAAAAGCTGAATTTTTATTTTACTCTGCATTGACATGGTTATTTGAAAGATAATCCTTTGAGTATGGCAACGAGAATCCTGCTGGTAATCCCAGATTTTTCAATCCTGGACAGTGTGCGTTTGTCTTCTTTATTTTCTCATAAATGTTGTCTTAACCTTCCACCTAACCCTTATCTGATACGGGGTAGTTTTGTCTTTATAAATAGTTTAGCAGGGACTACTTTGTACTTTTACTGGCGTTGCCATAGACTTCCCTTTTCTATATATCCTGTTTCCGTTTTGCTCCGCATCAATATCACACGCAATGTCCATTCTCTCTTGAACTTCCCCCTCACGCTTGTCACACACAGCATACATTCTTCACTCTCTGTCTTTCTCTCTCTCACACACATTGTAAACCCTAACCAATTCTTCTTGCAAGCAGTTGCCTGACAACGACGATGAAGATGGCAGATGTCGGTAATGTAGGGGCGGGGTTGAAGCCAGTGATGTTAATGGTGATGGTTCAGCATTCGCGTCTGTCGATGTGCTTTACAAGCTCGCTATCAACGACAGCATGAACCTAAGAGTTCGCTTTCTCTTCACCACCGTTTTCATTGCTCTTCTTGCTATCGTTTTGGAAGGGTCAGTTTCGTATTATATCTGAAAATAGTTTCAATGAATATTTACTTGTGCCTCTTTTTTCATTAAATAATCACAAAAGGTAAACAAACTGCAGGAAGAAGACACCAAAGATGACAAACTGTTTCAAGCATCGTCTCTTCGGGGTTTATGTGGGTTAGTATATCAAATTTGTGTGTGCTTTCGACTTTTCTGCTCATATTAGAATAATTAACTAGCTTAAATATAATATATTTATTTGGTATATTATATGAGATAAATATAATCTTTATAAAATATATATAAAAAAATTTTAACCCTTAATCACAAAAAAACCCCCTCCCCACATCACCCTCCTTTCTTGATGGCTTTCCAGCAGTATCACCATTGCCAAAATTGTTTAAATATGCGTTTTATAATAACTAACCACACACACATGATGAAAATAAGTCGTGTCAATAAAATTTATCAGTTTTACTATATAAAAATGATACTTTTAAAAACATATAATTTTTAATTTTTTGAATAGATAAAAAGTCGATACAAACCAATCTTATATATTTATTGTGTAAGGAAAAGAAACCAAAGAGGAATAGTGTCATAATTACGTGACAAAGACTGAAATCAAGGGCTATATATATATATATAATTGATTGCACTGCTAAATATGAAGGAGTTAATTAATAGACAACGTTAAATTTGGCAATGCCCTTTGATAGAAGAAGAAACAGCAAAGAAGAAGAAGGAAAATAAAAGAAAATAGACTTAATATAATATCAATGCACATGAGTTTGTAAGATTCTAATTGGACTCAATTCAAGTCTAAACTCATGAGCTAGTTAGTAACTAGTCTATAATTGACCAAAAAAAAAATCATAACCATATATGTACAGTTTCCTTAAAAATAATTGTTTTATGAAGCTCAACCTTTAGTTAAATGGCTTTTAGCCCCTATTGTTAACAAAGATTATATTTGACTATTTTTTGATCAAAAAAAGGCAAAAATATTAAAAATTATTGAAAATGATTCAAACAAAGTTTATAGAAAATGACTAATAAAATTTTCTTGGTCCTATTTTATAATTTTGATTTCATTTTCTATCATGTTTTAATCAACTAATAGTGAAAGTTAAATTCTATTAACGTATGGGCAGCGACCATATTGCACATTTTTTACAAGTTGAAAGCAACCATTGTACTAAAAATAAGTTTAGAGTCCTGGACTCACCTGAACCTATAGTTTAATTGGGGGCTAATATATTATCCATTTAACCCTTTTAAAATAATAAAATCACCTTGAATTTCCCTTATTTTTTATTAGTTACATAAAATAAATTTCTATTTATGAATTACACATTCGCCCAAAAATTTTAAACTACACCAATATTTTATTCTATTTTTTAGGAAATTTTATTTTCTTTGAAAATAAAATGGATTCAAAGTATATTTCACAAAAATTTTGCATGTCTTACTCACTAATTTCTATTTTAGATATATTCATATTATTTCTTACCTTGAAATCTCCAAACTCAAAATCTAATTGCAAATATAATGATGAAAAATTATCAGTTTGAATCTCTCTCTATATAGATATGTAACATATTTATTTACTAAATGAAGTTAATCTTTTCTCAACAATTGTTTACCCTTTTTTTGTTATATGTTTTTTTCTCTAGACATGGTTTGTTTGATATTATTCTATGACAAATAAATTAAACCAAGTAATTAATATTGTGTTGCATATACACAATATTATATACATAAAGGATCATTGTCACAAAACTTATATGAGGAAACATTGGCTTTAACATTAACAACATTTGCTACAGTGATTGCAAACCTTGTTCTAGCCATCACCTTTACAATGACTGTCTGTTTCCTGTGAGTTTCCTTATACTTAGGACTTTCTTCTTTTTTTATTCTATCACAATTTCTTATATTTCTTAGTCTAATCCTTAATTTCTCTTTGTTTTTTTTCTCACAAATATATAACTTTGAGTAATTAGGTTCAGTAATGCATGATCTGTCTTGTAAACATTGAACACATTTTCAATTTCATCTCCACAAAATTTTCCTTCTTTTATGGTTTTTGTGTAAACCTTTTTTTTTTTTGCTCCAACCAACTTTTTTGCAACCTTTGTTTAGGAGGAAATGTAATTTTTGGTCATTAGATGTTTAATTAATTATCAATTCAATCCCTGAACTTTGCAGAACAACTCAATCTTCATAGTTTCTTAACTCGAAACAATAATTTTTTTTTATTCAGTACAACTCATTCTCTATTTTTTTTAAACCAATAAACTACAAGGACTAAATTGATAATTGAGAGAATGTTTAAGAAGTAAACTAAATTGTTACACAATAATATCACCACAAATTAACATATGAAATTTACAAATTATGAATTATAATATGAGTTATTTTTGGAATTATGAAGAACAACTTGAAGAGTCTGGGTTTAAGAACAACATTAGGAAAAGCCAAGACCGTTGGAACAATGATAGGAATAAGTGAGGCTATGATTCTAACATTCTTCAAAGGTTCAGAAATACACATAGGCCCCTTCCACATCACACTCATGCATCATTGTAATGGACATGTGGCATCACCATAGTCCTCCTCTGGTGGTAACACCTTCTTAGGTGCTCCCTGCGCTCTAGGAAGCTACTCTAATTATGATTTGTAGCTCATCATTCAGGTATACTTTCTCTGTATATGATCGTTTTACTTCTTTTACTTGTTGTTTGTCATTTTATTGCAAATTAAACATATTATTTCTTTAGGTTATTGCATCAATATAGACAAAGATAAGTGACAATTACCCATGTCATTACTCAGCATAGCTTTGATGAGTGTGTTTGTAGTAATCATATATGTTGCTTTCGCTCTCTGTCTTGAAAGGGACATGACTTAATGGAAGTTGGGTCAGAATGTTAGGCTTCTCATTATGGCTTACTCAACGTATGTTATTATTGTTAATATTAATATGAGAAGTTTTTTTTTGGGATTAATCAATGTTTTTAATAAGGTAAATTCTAGTAATAATAATGAATATAAAGAATAGTTGTATACTGGAGTAATGGTGGTAGTGATGGCATGGTGTACAGATGAGAGGCCCTCTTTATGTCTCTACTTTTAATCCTTTCATGCTTGTCTTTGTGGCCTTGACTGGTTGTTTCATGTTGGATGAGAAGCTACATCTTGAAAGTTGCATACTTCTTCCACTTGATTTTATAGATTTTTTTGGAGTAATTTGATGTCATATAATATAGAATGTTTTAACAATAATGATTCATTAATTAAGCTTATTCTAAAATAATTACTCTTTCTTGCTTTCACTCTAATGAAAATAATTATATTTTAAATTGTATTTAATTGATATTTATAATTTAAAAGATATCTTATAACGTGAGATAGAGAGAATTAATAATTACGTTTGCCCTTCACATGCAAGCTCACAAACACATGCACACCACATATATTTTGTTTCTCAAACATTTATTGTTGCTATTTGTTTTAGCTAATAGCACAAGAGCACATTATATACAATAACTCACTTTATGATTTATAATTTTTTACCACAAATTTGCAGTGTACTAGGAGGGGCATTGATAATATGTGGATTATATGAAGTTCTATGAGGAAAAAGTAAAGAGATGAAGAAGATGAATCAACTTGTTGCATCTCAGAGCCTTCGAGAAATTATAGCGAATCTCTCATAGAAGATGAATCTATTTCTCATAACAACAATAATAGTGAGATCTCCCATGTGCTTGTTACTATTATTGTTGTTGTTGTTATTGTTATGAGGGATAGATTCATCTTCTGTGAGAGATCTCGCTATAATTTCTTAAAGGATTTGAGATGCAACAAGTTGATTCATCTTCTCCATCTCTTTACTTTTTCCTCATAGAACTCTATATAATTCACATATTATCAATGCCCCTCTAATTACACTACAAATTTGTAGTAAAAAATTATGAATCATAAAGTGAGTTATTGTATAATATAATGTGTACTTGTGCTACTAGCTAAAAACAAATAGCAATAGTAAATGTTTGAGAAAGAAAATGTATGTGGTGGACATGTATTTGTGAGCTTGCAAGTGAAGGGCAAGCGTAAATATTTATTCTTTCTATCTATTTTATAAGATTCTTTTTACAAATTATAAATATCAATAAAATCAATTCACTATAATTTGAAATCTAATTTTTTTTCATTAGAGTGAAAGCAAGAAAGAATTTTTATTTTAGAAGAAGATTAATTGATGAATCATTATTTTTTAAAACATCCTCTATTATATAACATCAAATTACTAAAAAACTATCTTATAAAATTGGGAAGAAGAAGTTTGTGCCTTCAAGATGTAGCTTCTCATCCAACATGAAACAACCAACCAAGACCACAAAGACAAACATGAAAGGATTGAAAGTAGAGACATAAAGAGGGCCTCTCATATGCATACGCCATGCCACTGCCACCACCATTAGTCCAGACACAACTATTTCCTATATTCATTATTATTATAAAAATTCACCTCATTAAAAAATTGATTAATCCAAAAAAACACTTCTCATATTAATATGAACAACAATAACATATATATCGAGTAAGCTAGAGTGAGAAGCCTAATATTCCAACTCAACTTCCATTGAGTTATTTACCTTTTGAGATAGAGAGTAAAGGCAATAGACATGATAGCTACAGCCACACTTATCAAAGTTGTGCTTGAGTAATGACATGGGTAACTCTCAATCATCTTTGTCTGTATTAATGCAATAACCCAAGAAAAAATAAGTTTAATTCGCAGCAAAATGACAAATTAAATGAAAATTAAAAGAAATAAAACAATCAAATATAAAGAAGAAGCCCTGAATGATGAGCCACAAAGCATAACTAGAGTGGCTTCTTATGGTGCAAAGAGCACCTAAGACAGTGTTACCACCAGAGAAAGATGGTGGTGATGCCACATGTTTGTTATGATGATGCATAAGCATGTCGTGGAAGTAGACTGTGTGTATTTCTAAACCTTTGAAGAATGTTAAAGTCATAGCCCCACTTACTCTTATTGTTCTAATGATTTTGGCTTTTCCTGATGCTGTTCTTAAACCCAAATTTTCCAAGCTCTTTATCATAATTCCATGAATAAGTCATATTATAATTCATAATTTGTAAATTTTACATGTTAATTTATGGTGATATTATTGTGTAGCAATTTAATTACTCCTTAAATGTTCTCTTAATTATTGATTTAGTTCTTGTAGTTTATTGAGTTAAGAAAATATAAGGGATGAGTTGTACTAAATCAAAAAACTATTGTTTCAAGTTAAGAAACTAGAAGGACTGAGTTGTTCTACAAAGTTCAAAGATTAAATTGATAATTAATTAAACATTTAGTAACCAAAAATTACATTTTCTTGTAAACAAAAGTTGAGTTGGTTGGAGGGAAAAAAAGGTTTACGTGAAGAACCATAAAAGAGGGAAACTTTTGTGGAGATGAAATTTAAAAACTGTTCAATGTTTATAAGATAAATCATGCATCACAGAACCTAATTAATCAAAGTTATATATTTGTGAGAAAAAGAACAAAGAGAAACCAAGGATTGGACTAAGAAATATAAGAAATTGTGATAAAAAAAAGAAAGAAAGTTCTAAGTGCAAGGAAACTCATGGAAAACAGACAGTCATTATAAAGGTGATGGTTGGAACTAATTATGTTGGCCATCACTGGAGCAAATGTTGCTAATGTTAAAGCCAATGCTTCCATGTTTAAGTTTTGTGATAATGATCCTCTAGGTATATAATAAGTTATATATGCATCACAATATTATTTACTTTATTTAATTTATGTCACAAAATAATATCAAACAAACCATGTCTAGAGCAAAAAAAAAATTATTAAAAAAAGGCAAATAATTGTTGTTGAGGAAAGACTAACTTCTTTTGATAGATAAATATGTTACATACATATAGATTCAAACTAATAATTTTTTATCATTATATTTGCAATTAGATTTTGAGTTTGGACATTCGAAGATAAGAAATTATATGAATATTTTTTAAAATAGAAATTAATGAGTAAGTCATACAAAATTTTCATGAAACATACTTTTAAATATATTTTATTTTCAAAGACAATAAAATTTTCTAAAAATAGAATAAAAAATTGGTGTAGTTTGAAATTTTTTTGAGCGAATGTGTAATTAATAAATAGAAATTTAATTCATGTAACTAATAAGAAGAATTAGGGAAATTTGAGGAGATTTTATTTTTTCAAAAGGGTTAAATGAAAAATATATTGGCCTCCTAAACTACAGGTCTAGGTATGTTTAGGATCTAAACTTATTTTTGGTGCAGTATTTTCTCTCAACTTTTGAAAGAAGTGCAATATCATTGCTCATACTAACATAAAAGTTAACCTTGATCATTAGTTGATAAAAAATAATAAAAAAATGATATCAAAATTACAGAATAGGACCAAGAAAATTGTAGTGGTCATTTTCTATAAACTTTATTTGGATCATTCTTTTATGTCTTTTTTTGGTTAACAAATGATCAAATTTAACTTTTGTTAATAACAAGGGCTTAAAGGTTTGGCCTTTAACCATTTAAATAAGGTCGAGCTTAATAAAACAATCATTTTTAAGAAAATTATACATATATGCTTATCTAATTTTTTTTTTATCAATTATAGACTAGCTACTAGCTATCTCATGAGTTTAGATTTGATAGTGTATTAAGTCCATTTTATTTTCTTCTTCTTCTCTGCTGTTTCTTTTTCTATACTATGTGTTGAAGCCAAAGGGCTTTGCCAAATTTAAGATTTTCTATTATTTAACTCCTTCAAAGTTAGTGTTGCAATTAATTAAATATATATATATATATATATAGCTTTTAATATCATTCTTTGTCAAGTTATTATGCAACTATTCCTCTTTGGTCTCCTTTTCCTTAGGCAATAACTATATATGATTGGTTCAGTTGGAAGATATTTTTGGGCACGCATCAACTTTTTATTTATTAATTAATTAATTATATAAAGAATTAATAAGAAAATTATCTTTAGAAGTATAATTTTTAAATAGTAAAACTGATAAAATTTATTGATACCACTTATTTTCATCACACACACACATGATTTGTTATTATAAAATACATATTTAAACAATTTGCGCAATGGTGATGTTGTTGGAATGCCATCATCAAGAAAGAAGGGTGATCTGGAGATTTTTTTTTTTTTTTGTGATTAAGGGTAAAAGAATCATTTTATAGTTTTTTTTATTTTATATATCTTATAAAAAATATATTTATCTCATATAATATACCAAATAAATATATTATATTTAAGCTAGCTAGTTATTCCAATATGAACAGAAAAGCCTAAACACACAAATTTGATTTACTTGCACAAATAAACCACAAAGAAATGATTGAAACAGTATCTTCCAAGTCATCTTTGGTCTCTTCTTCCTGCAATTTATTTACCTTTCGTCATCATTGAACCTATTTTCAAATATAATACGAAATTGACCATTCCAAAATGAAAGCAAGAAGAGGCATGAAAATGATGGAGAAGAGAAAGAAATAGGCAACAAAGACTCTCACGTTCATGCCATCATTGACGAAAAGCTTGTAAAGCACATTGACGACCGGGAACGCTATTTGAGCCCTCACCATTAACATCATCGGCTTCAACCCTCCCACCAAAATATTACAGACATCTGCCATCGTCATTGTCGTCGTTGGCGATGAACGCTCTAGATCTGTCAATGAACGCTCTAGATTCTTTGAAGCTGAAGATAAGAGAAGCAAGAAGAAAATGAAGACTGGTGCAAGCGTTTTCTCATCTGTGATGTTTTTAGGGTAATACAGTAATTTGACCTTGGATGAAGCAAAAAATAAAATTCCCCCCTTTATGCATCAGAGATTCAAACCTAAGACCGATATATGATGGTCTAAAGTCATTGCTACTAAATCACCAATTCACTTTTGTTAAGATTGTTCCATAATTAATAAAAATATATTAAAATACATTATTGTAGATGTTTTCCCCTAAAAACTTTGGGTTCTTGTAATGTACATCCAAAAAGTACATTATGCCCATCAAAAAACATCCAGACAAATTCTCACATCCCAAAAGTTCGCTGAAAGTTTGATATCCAAAGACACTAAAGTTTGGTCACTTTATTTATTTCATTTATTTCTCCTTGTCATTTTACGCCATTTCTAATAATTACTGCACTTACCTTTTTTTTTTTTTTTATTACACTGACCTTGATGACACGCTGATAGACATCGTTCTGAACCTAGGTGCGCACTAAAGACAATTAGGCACGGGTCTGACCTCACAGGGCACTATTTGGGGTCCACTTTTGTCCCTTTCATTGGTTCGGTTGAGGACTTTGGAGTTATTGCTCTTGGCAAATGCCCCACCTAGTTCTGACACTTTATTTAATGGAAAAAATTATAATTGTAAATGGGAAAATAATTCTGGGAAGGAGTTATGCCGCTTTCTTATGTTTGACATGATTCAAAATTAAATTCTCTTAATTTTTTTTACATTTTTATTTTGATAATTTTTAAAGGAGACAAAATATAATGATTCATCAGTGAAGCATATTCCCAAATTACTCTGAATTATTTTACTCCTTAAATATATTTATTTATTTCTCTTTACTAAACATATGGTATTTTTAAAAGAATTAAGGATCATTTTTGTCCTTAAACTATACACGAAAGATTACAAATGTCTTGAAACTTAATTGTGAGTCAATTTTATCTCTCAACTTTATAGATTCCCTTCCTCATCATCCTCTTCATCATATACTAACTCGTTTTCATAAGACATAGTCTCTTTCTCATCTTCTTCAAGCGCTTCATAAACTTGCCTTTTCTTGATGGTGACAACCCTTTGAGTAGGATGGTTTGTAGTGATGTGGCTAAATCATTGGCATTTAAAGCATTTGGGTGCTTTAGAGCCATATTCCCTGCCAACATTTGGTAAAGGTTTGCACATAGGGATGGGTTGTGGCTTGCCTAAGGAGCTAGGTTGCTATGTGCAAACCTTGCTAGGTTGCCTGAGGGGCTAGGAAACTTTATCTTTCAGGCATTAGAACAACCACTATTACAAAAATTGTAATTAACGTCGCCTTTTAACAATTATTACAAAAACCCTTGTTAAAAAAAAAGGTGGCGGCATATTTGTAAATAAAGTGAACACATTTAATGTTGGTTCTTCAAAAAAAATGTTGTGGAAAGATATTTTACATCAGTTGTTACAAACATTGACATGGAAAACAATGTAAAAAAATTTTGTTAAAATTTTTTAGATTTCACGTCAATTATGTGTATGATTGATGTGTAATAATACTTAAAAAATAAAAAAAATTAATGACTTTTGATGTCAACCAATATTAAAAGATTTAATAATAAAAAATTTACAAAAATATCAATCCTTCACATTGGTTCTGTAAGGAACCGACATGAATAAGAGAAACCACATCGGTTTTCTGAAAGTAAACCAGATAAGTCTGAGCGTTTAAAATCTTTTCTAACAAAATCTTTGAAAGAAGCTCAAGATAGACAAAATATCACATTAATAGTTAGAGGAAACAACAAAATGCATGTTCAATGATACTTTCCTCAACTATATAGCCTAATGAAAGGCTTTACAACAAGCATTATATATTCTACATCCTAAATTGAGGCAGCTACAAATGTCTACAATACACTTCTTTTACAAGATAGCTTATCTTTGTATCATGGAATGCATAGGATGCATCTTCTAAATCCTTAGAGTCACAAGTTCAAAAGAGGATCAAATTTTAATAACTAACATTAGGTGTCACATACCCTTCAATGTACAAGAATTTTTCAAAAGGATTGTTCAATAATTTCTTGTAAGGATTTTGCAAGTATTTACCAAGGGGTGCTCAAAACAAAATCTAAATCAAAGACTACTGTATATTTTAGCATCCTTAGAGTTATTTGTAGTAGAAGCGTACAAGATTCTTCATATGCAAAATATCCCTCCTCAACATTTATTTTGGGGATGTTGAAATTTAGAAATGTTAAACCCCTTAAACAAGTATCAAACTAGGAGTATGCAATAATTTTTTTAACCCTCAATTAAAATAGGTTGCATGAGACAAATCAAGGGTGTAAATAGACATATTTAAATAGATATTATAATCCTTAAACAAAATATCCTTGATAGAAAATTCTATATCAAGGTGGCATGACCACAAGTACTTTTTCTTATTTACTTAATCACTAGCTAGTAACTAGTTATTAACATGAAGCATAAGAGGCAAAAGACTGCTCTTCTAAACATTTAACAAATATACACAAATATGAAGTATTCCAAGTAAAGTTAAATGGAGCTACTAGCCTCATCAAACTTTAATATCATTATTTAAAGACTTGATTATTTCTAGAGATGCTTTTAGATAGTTGCATATTAAATATTTGTAACCAAATTCTATAAAACTATCTTATTAAGGTATTCCAATTCCTTCCCTTAAGTCTCCATTCGTGTGAGATAATTTAATGGAAAATCATTATGAAATCCATGAGTAGTATGATAAGTCTTCACCATGTATGGTAAGAAAGGTTTATCCTTGTAACTCACCATTATTCATTTGGTTAATCATAAATGATTACTTCCAATTAGGTATTATAGGTATACCAATTATGTGAGAACATTTTAATAAAATCAACTCCTCAGTATGTTTCATATTGTTTTATTTTAACAAGTAGATTCCTAACAACCTCATCCTTATTAAATAAAGCTAATAAAGAAACATGCTTAGGTAAAGGTGCTATAACAAATAGACTAGTGGTCTAGACCTATAACTGTCACTATTTATTTGAAAGTAAGATTCAAATTTAATTACACTACTACAAAATTACTAATATATAACACCATTTATTAAATGATTATTATGAAAAATGTTTAATATATGAAGGAAAAAAATTTAAAAATAAATATTCAACAATTTAATAAATAGCTATTGAATATTTAAGAATACACTAAATGGTTAGTTAAAATAACTGTTTAGTATATGTTGTCGATCCTGCCTCTATGACATCACTATAATACTAAATGGTTCTATTAAAGGAACCATTTAGTATTGTGTTCCCTTACTAAACGGTTTTCATTTAGGAACTGTTTTATATAATATATAAAACAGTTCTCTAATGAGAATAGTTTAGTATTTTCTTTTAAAAACCTTTCCCTTCCCCTAAACCCATAACCTCTTTAAATAAATTGAACGTTACCATAATGCCCTCGTTGTCATCTCCTCCAACAAAACTCTAAAGGCCACCATTTCTAGCCATTCCTTGCCGTCCTTTGCCATAGAAATGCCATAGGTTCCTCTCTCTAGTTCATTCATGGGTTGTCATGGGTTCCTCTAATCTATTTATGGGTCACTGCACATGGGTTCCTCTTGCTTAGCTTGCTATGGGTGGACTTTTAAGTAGGGGTGAGCAAAATCGAATCGAATCAAATTTTATCTATTTGATTCGATCTGTTTGATTTTTTGATTGGATTTAATTTTATTTTAAAAAAATTTTGGTTGATCAGTTTAATTTAATTTGGAAATTCTTGAACTAAATAAACTGAACTGACCAAATTATATATATTTTAAAAATGTAAATAAATTTTTATCTAGGTGAGTAAGAAATATCTTTCTACTACTAGCAATAATGGTTTTTTTTAAAGTGATGTTCTAATTTTTTATTTCTATAGTTTAGTTTTTAATGCAATAGTATTAAGTTTTATTAATTTTCTCATAAATTATAGCATAAGATTACTATTTTTTTGTTGGGCTAACAATATCAAGGGAACAAAATTGGATAGAAGAATATATGAACAACTTCATAGACCCAAATCAAAATCCATCAACCGAATAAACTGATCAAATTGAACCATTATAATTTTGTTCGATTTTAATTCAGTTTGATCACGTATTTTGATTTGATTCGATTCAAATTTTTTATATAATTCGGTCAATCAATTTTAGAGAAATTATAACCAAACCGATTGAACCAACCAAATGCCCACCCCTACATTCAAGCATGTGTCTCTTCCTCCATTACTTCCCATTTCACCACCATGCTCTACTGCTCCCTTTCTCCCCCAATCTCCCCTTATTTTGTAGTTGTGGGTCTCGGCATAGCAAAGGTATGTTATTTTTAAAAGAAAATTGAAATCGTTTATTGTTTTTCAAGATAGAAAATTGAAATTATTTATTGTTCTTCAATATAAAAGGTATGTTATTTTTAGAGTTTTTGTTTTTGTTTTATTAAGCTTACAAGTGGACCTGTTTACTCATATATTATGATAATTTTGTTATATGGTTGCTCATTCTTTTAGTTGTATTTAGCATTTTGTTATGAAATTTGTTTTGAAATTGATATGAAATTACTATTTATGAATATTGGTTTGAAATTGCTATTATTTTAATATTGAATTTGTAAAAAGAGGGCATCAAGCATGGGAAATTTCAATTTCATGCAATTATGCTATCAAAACATTTTTTAAAAATTTTGTTTTATGATAATGTAGAAAAGTTTGAGCTTTCTTTGAAGTTTCTTGAAGTGGTTTAACATTTTGATTGATTAAATTAGTATAAATAGAGAGCATAAGGATTGGGAAATATCTATTTTAAGCTATTATACTGCTAAAATTTTCTAAAATTTTAAATAATCAATTTGTGACATATTGAATGCTTTTCTATTTTTATTATCTTTCTTAAATAAGAGTATAATAAATAAGGAGTGGATGTCTGCCAATTGTCTATTGGGATGGGGTGGCAAACTTTGTTAAGTTTGTAGTAAATAATGTAAAAGATCATGGGCAAATTATTTACCCTTATTTAAGTTGTGGCAATGTGAAGTCAGTTTCTCCTGAAATATATGAATCCACTTATTTAAATATGAAATTGATCAGAGTTATAAATGTTGGGTAAAGCATGGGGAGATACTTAAAGATGTGAATACTAGTAGTTTAGGGCATAGGGAAATTTATTCATAATCACTAGATTTTGATACAGGTGCATATAAGGCTAATTGTCTCGAAGATTTGGGCAATGTGATTGAAAGGGAACTGGAGAATTTTCTAGAGAAGTTGGAAAGATTGAAAATAAAGAGCTTCTCAAGCTTGCTCTCTCTTATCAAACTAATGCTACCAAAAAATAAAAGCTTCTAAGACGGCTATATGATGCAAAGAAGGTATTACACATGGTTAGCCTGAGCTATAAGAAGGTACATGCTTGTCTCAATGATTGCATCTTGTTTAGGAATAAATATAAAGAGCTAACCTACTATCTTAAGTGTGAAGCATCACGTTATAATCAGAATAAGAAGAGTCTAAAGAAAGTGATGGTGTATTTCCTATTATTTCAAGATTCAGGCATTTGTACAGCATATGTCAAGAGGATAAAAATTTAACATAGCATGCAGATGTAAGGATTAAAGATGATAAAGTTCGACATCTAGCTGATTCTTCTAAATGGATAAGATTTGACTAAAAGTACCTTGAGTTCAGAAAAGAAGATAGGAACCTACATCTCACATTATCTACTAATGGCATGAACTTATATAGGATGCAGAGTAGTAGTCTACAATACATGACCTGTGATGATGGTCATTTATAACATTTCTCCCTGGCTTTGCATGAAGAGAAAGTATACAATGTTATCATTACTAATCTTAGGGCCCAAGCATTGTGGGAATGACATAGATGTTCACTTGAAACCACTAATTAAAGACTTAAAGCTATTATGAAAGACAATGTATGGAGGTATATGATGCCTACAGAGAAGAGACATTCACTTTAAGAGCTATACTTTTTGGTATAATCAATGACTTTTAGCATATGATAATTTGTTAAGGTATAGCATCAAGGAACAACTTAGATATCCTATTTGTGAAGAAGGCACACATTTGATGAGTTGTAGTGATATGAAGAATGTGTACCTTAGCCATTGCAGATGGTTGGATAATAAGCATTGGTATCATCGTTGGAAAAAACCATTTGATAGAAAATCATAAGAAGGTAGGCCACAAAAGCAATTGACTCGTGAGGAACTATTTTAGAAAGTAAAAAACCTTGATATTGAATTTGCTAAACCATTTGTAAAGCATGTTGGAACAAGTGCGTAAAAGAAAATATCAATTTTCTTTGAGTTGCCATGCTGGAAGGCCTTGAATGTGAGACACTTCCTTGATTTAATGCATATTGAGAAAAGTGTATGTGATAGTCTTGTTGGAACATTGCTTTATATTATAGAAAAGACTAAAGATGGCATCAATGCAAGTTAGACATGGTTAAGATGGGGATAACAGAAGAATTGGCACCGTAAGAAAAGGAAACTCATACATTTCTTAATGATGTAGCTTACACACTATCTAGAAACGAAAAGAAAAGTTTATATAACTTTTTTGCTATAGTTAAGGTTCCAGACAAGTATTCTTCAAATATTAGGAACCTTATCTCTATAAAGGACCTAAAGTTAAAGAGTTTAAAGACTCATAATTGTCATGTTTTGATGGAGAATTTTATTTCTATGGTTATACATAGTATTTTTCCTAATAATATGTGAGCTATAATCACAAAGCTATGCTACTTCTTTAGGTGTCTTTATAGTAAAGTAATTAACCTTGACAAGTTACTAAGGTTGTAAAGTCAAATTGTGCAAACATTATGAGGGTTAGAGATATTTTTTCCTCCTACATTTTTTGATGTTATAGTCCACCTAACAGTTCATTTGGTTAGAGAGGTACAATTATGTGGCCCTATTTATTTTGTTAGATATGGCAACACACTTAAGATGGGGGATGAAATAGGTGTTTGAGAAATTTTTGGTTGTTTTAAAACACTTTCAGCAAAACTATGTCCAAAAAAGAGTTTAGAAAAATTTGAGTTCTAAACTTTATGTGTAAGAATTCTAAAGTTATTTTCACAAGCTCAGTATGTATAAAATTGTTTAGAAACAATCTCTAAGTGCAAGTTTGAATAAGAGCATATAGAAATATCAAATTCAATTTCATATACTAAAACATGGCATTATCTAAGGTTGTTGGAAATATAAAGAGATAAGGGAAGAAAGACTACAAATAATGATTTATCCTGGTTCAATTCCTCCTCTTGAGCCCACATCTAGTCCCCACATGACTACTTGAGATTTCTCTATTATAACACAAGCTTAAGTGGGCATTCGCCACCTCAATACAACTACATGTTTGGTTTAGACACTTGTGAGCCTTTACAATAACTCACTTTACTAGTAAGCTTCTTTTCCCAAGAGAACAATCTCTTTTGATTATAAGAAATCACTTAGTTGAGTATGTAAATCACCTTTGCAATGGTTTTGAGTATGTAAATCACTCGGTTGAAACTTTCTCTAAGAGTAATAGTGAGTACAATGAAGCTCTAATACTCAAATGATGAAGATATAGATATTTTGGCTCAAGAACAATGATCTTTATATAATAAGAGTAATATAAACATGAATTTCATATCTTGATGATTTTTTAATTAATCTCTTGTTAAGATGAGTTTCGAGTAGTATATTTATAGCCTATGGAGTGAAATAAGTGTTAGAGACATTATATGACCGTTTAGAGATGTTGCACAGTGATTATAGCGTTGGTGACAAATCTTATGAGGAACCAAGGCTAATTCACGCGTGTGTTAGAAGTGCTTTGTAACATCTTAATTTTTTTAATCCTGTGATTAGTTATTAATCAGGGTAAAGTGGTAATTAGTAAAGGATTAGAGATTTAGATGATTAATTGATGATTTGACTCATTGGGATGTTAAATGAACAAATATGGGTGAGAGGATTGCGTTTCAGGTTGAAGCAAGTGTGCATGGTGAGAATTCTTCTCACTGTGCCATGCACTATGGCTAATACTGCATGCGCCCTGGCACATGAACTAAAAAATGACCCTATAAGTTGTGAAATTTGAGTGAAATTTAAAAGGAAAAATCAGAAAATGTGAAAGGAAGAAGAGGAGAAGGGCTTGGCTAATAGGGCAAGAGACTTCTAAGTATTGGAAGGAACTTTGATTAGTAACTTATCGAGTAAGCTACGCATAATCCTTACCTTCCATTCTACCTAAATTTCTCTAATATGAATTATAGAAAAATTGAATCGGTAAAATTTAAGGGATTTGATTCTTACCTAATAGTAATAAAAAGGTTCTTCAAAGTTAAATTAGAGCTTTGTGACTGATTTAGAGTTGAATGATAAAGCTTTAAACTCGTAGACTCAATTTGGTCCTAAATCAAGAGGGAAATGGAGTGTGGTGATAAGACCATATAGCATATTCTCCTTAGTGCCTAATGGCATGTGATATTGGAGAATTGTATCTCGTTAGTTCCTTTTGAGGTACAGTATTGGAGATTATCTTCTTAGTGCCTATTGAGGCGTGGTGTTGGAGATCTAAACTCCTTAATGTCTGTGTGATACATTATTGGAATCAACGACATCCCATTGTGTGTATTAAGGAAAGCTATAGTTTAAAAGTGAGATAGAACACCTTTGGCAGAGTGATCCTATTATTGAAGGTGAGTTTAGGGCCAATAAAAGTATTTATTGGTCTAAGGCAAGCTTATAGGTTCAAGTTGGAGTGATTTGAAGGTTTGATTAGTAGTGATCATGCTGTATATGTGAAAAGTGGTGGAAGTAGAAAATAAGTGGAAAAAGAATGAATTGACATATGATGTTGTGATTTGAAATGAAATATATGTTATATACTACGATTGATAGTATATTATGCTACATTTACATATAGTTGCATATGGTAGTCAATAGGAGCGAGCTATTTTATTATTGAGATTTTTATCTCACCCCTCATGGTTAGATTTTTATAGACAAAGTAGTGATTAGGGCAGAGAAAAAGAGTCAGAACTAGTATAGTGATACCATTATCATGGAGAGTCTATGAGATTGTGTAATGAATCAAAAACTTGTGCATATATGTAAATAAGTTGTTATAGGAGATTGCATGCATGTTTAAGTTGTGTTTTGTTGAAAATGTGGTGATTTTGTGAAATCTTAGCCCATGTATATAAATATATGGTAAAATGATTAACTGAGCTAAGATTATAGTAGTATATATGGGGTGAATATATAAAATAGTAAATTTGTGGTGGAATTGTGGTGAAAAAGGCCAAGTGGGCCAAATTATGACAAATTATGAAAAGTTGAGAAATGTAAAAATTGGCTGTTGATGGTTAGTATATGTGTATATATATGATATATTGTGGTCAATCAGGTGTAATAGGTCTTTTTGGACTTAGTTTAAGGCCTTGTGTGGTCTAATAAGATAAATTGATCGATTTGAACGCTTAAGTGTCCCAAAATTTTAGAAAAAATAACTTTTTACATCTAAATGTCTAAATTTTGATTGGACTGTTGGATCTTGTTCAAAACCTATCTTATTAGCTAGCTTATGAGATAAGCTTCATGCGAACGCTTGAATCACTCTAAACAGACGTCGTATGTGAAAACAGTGCATGCCGGAAACTCATCATTTTTGCTGTCAAATGACAGCAGAAAATTCAAACATGTGCATCATAGCACATGGTATCTCACATTGTAGTGCATGACCTAATGAAGGTCAAGACTTATAGTTTTGTGCCACATGCCATAGAGCATGTGCTGTCCGTCGCGGTGCATGACCTAAAGTCAAACTTTGTTTCTTTGTTTTAAATGCATACAATTTGTGTTATGAATGCTTATGAGTTGTGTCCACCACACTTTGTTGAAGTGTAATATACTTTTGATAATTTTACAAAATAAGTCTTAGCCCAAGCTTTTCAAATAAAGTATTTCATTACTGTGTGGTATATTAGTATAATAATTTAGTTAATCTTCTCCTGCCTCTGGAGGATATAGAAGGAGGTGACATGCTTCACGCATGTTTTAGACTTTCACATGTATAGGTGACATATCTTGATTAGAAACCTGACAAATCACGCAAGAAATGGCAAATCATGCAAGGGAACCAAGTGTTCCACACATGTCTTAATCATAAAAGCTATTTAAATGAGCAACAAGGTTCTAGAGGTCATTTCACACATATGTATAGGGTGCTTCATGTATCATTGCACATATAAAACTTATTCAGTGAAAATAAGGCTTCTAAACATCATTTCATGCATATGGAACGGTTTCTTTTGATAATTATTTAATATTTACAAAATATTCAAATGTTAAAAAACCATTGAATATAGGCTCTATAATATTCAGGAGATGTTTATTTAACAGTTCATAACCATTTAATATTAATAAAAATAATCGTTTGATATTTAATATTTTGTAGTAGTATTAACTTGATTGTGAGTAATAAACTTGGCATCTTCTTGATCTTATGCAAAAGTAAATTGCGAATCCCTTAATAGATTTTAAAATTAATTATTTCAATTGAAAATCTCACTTATAATTTCTAGTTTAATACAAATAATTTGTCTTACATTGTTTAAGACACTAGAGAGTATTGGGCATCCAATTCAAATATGGATTAAGGACTTTATTAAAATGACTACAACAAAATGTATTTAATGTTACCATACCTAAAAGGTACAGAAAATATCAAAACATTAAAACCTATATTTGCAAACTTGTCAAAACAAATGCCCAACTACTAATAATAGAAATTTCTTATTTACAGAGAGCGTCCTTTACCAATATAGTATTGACAGATAATTCCAAAATTTTAAACATTAATTACATTAATAATGACATGCCTATAGGGTAAAATTCATTTCCAACATAATATCTTCAAATATAATTCTAGAACAAGACATGTTGTGATTGGATTGGGCACATAATCATAAAGCGTAAAAAACTCTTGTAATATCCTAAAAAATATATGCCACTAAATTATCTATAATTAAATTCCCTTAGCATATACATGGAGATAGAAATTTCAAATACTTGTAATTAATCCATCCTTCTAATGAATCTAGATTATTAATGATAGAACATTATATATAGGGCTTAATGATTTTACAAGCCTAAAAATCAAGAGCTCATCATAAGTTTGGAATTGTACATTGCCAAAAATGACATTTTTCTAAAGCCCATCCTTCTTTCTTCTCCAATGTTTGTTGAAGAGATCAAATAGAAATACATAGACTAAAATGAGATGCTAAGAGATCATTTATCCAAGTCTAACAACGCCCTCTTAAATGAGCTTTTCAAAATTGTTCTAAACCTAAAACACCTCACCTCTCAAATTGAAGGTTATTATGTGCTATTATTAATATTATATGATCCCTCAATTTGTTTCCTTTCTTACGAGAAGAAGACATCAAGAATTCATACTTAAGCTATAGCAATTTTTTTTAACAGACTAGGAAATACTCCTATGTCAATCCTACAGAAATTTAAAATATGCCTTCTTAACACTAAATGCCCCATTATAATTGAGTGCTATTAAGTATTAAATAATATATCTCATTAAAAGTGTTGTCCCTAATTTCTTATCTCAATTGTGAACTCAATCACCATCAAATGGATATGGTTAGACTTATATAAATGCATATGATAGACATTGTTAGAAGCACTAGACTATAAAGTGAGATCCATTTGTTTGAGTTCTCTCAAAGCCAAATAATTATCAAAATGATAAGATATATACTTAGGAACTCTAAAAAATTATCATAATTAGTCTCATAAAGAACCTTAACAAAAGACAATTGCCCAAAAAACAAAAACTAAAATCACAAAACAAAAAAAAAAAGTAATAATTAATAGAAAATGGAAAATGAAAAACTAAATTCCCAACAAGCGAGTTTCAATTATGCAACTATTATCATATACCAAGAAATCCTATTAAGGGCTTTAACAAATGATAGCTATTCTAAAACAAAAGTTGAAATTGAAAAATAGAAAATGAGAAATAATAAGTATGTATGCATAACATAATTATACATAGAATTTTCAACAAGTGAGTTTCAGTCATGCAACTATTGTCATGCACCAAAAAAGCTCTCATATCACATAAATTTGGCTCACACAAAAAAGTCCATACCAAAAAATGCTTAAATATTTTCATTGTTATGGGTATAACAAATATCTAATATATTATAAGTATTGCATTTCTATCCTCAAAAACCTAAACTCCAAAATTACATTAACAACATCTCACCTATGAGATATGTCCATTATTAATGCAATAAGATCCAAATTATGATAAATCATAAGGCTTTTATGACCTTTAGGAAAACTAAAGTAATTTCATGAGTTCTTTGGGTTTATTAGGAATTAGGGATAAATTTGGGATATTAATAAATTTTTAGAAGTTTTCAAGGGTAAAATAGCAATTCTGGAAGAGATTTGGGATGAAAATGCAATTCTGGAAGTTTGGCCAAAACTGTAATTGTTGGCAAACTTTTCTGGGGTCTCTGTGTAATTACTGTGAATATTGGGCTTTAATGGTAATAAAATATAGGCCAGAAATCAGAATGCAGTCATCGAAACTTCAATTTCTTTTTGCTTTTTTAATATTTGGACTGGACCATATCCTTGGCCTAGTTAAACTTAAGAAACTTTCAGCCCAACACCTAAATCGGCCCACATACCAGCACACCAGTCGGATCCCTAGGGCTAGATCCGGCTAGCTCTTTGACCCGGCTTGCCGTTCTTCTCATCGCCGCGAACCAGAAACTGCCAGAGATGATTTCCGGCGGCAAGGACGACGGAGACAACACTTCGAACTGGATTCTTGAAGAAGCAGCCTCCGACGATTCCAAAGCCATTTTCCGGCAACTCCCTCGCGATGAAGATAGCAGTCACAACGGTCATCTCCGGCGACTGAATGTCGGCGATCCTGAAAGCAGTGAACATAGCCACCCATCGCCGTGAACCGTGGTCTAACAGCAGAGAAGAACGGCGGCGAGTGCAGCACCCACTCAGTCTCAGATGACGAAGACAGCAACCATCTCCGACTGTCCTGAAGCTCTTTCCGGCGATAACGAAACCTGCTGCTTGAAGCTAATGAATCCAGTCGCTCGTAGAATACAGAGCCGTATTCAGGTGACTTCTCAGAAATACATCAGATGACCTCAGAGTGTTTTCAGTGGACAAATTCAATCGGGAAACAAGTTTTGTCCAGAAATAGATAAAAAACAATTTATCATATGAAAGGATGAGGAATCGTATAACATACCAATGCACCCAATCAATCATTTACATGATCTAAATGGAGATTTAAATTAAAAAAAGGATGAGGAATCAGTACGCACATCATATGAAATATCATAGAGAACCGTGTCAATATGCTGACATAAAAGAGATATATGAGGAAAAACAATTAAAATAATGAACTCATCCCAAAATTCAATTCAATCTCCCATTTATATTTACCATGCGTAACCCATAATTGAGATACTTAAGATCAAATAATTTGACAAATTGTTATTTGATACTTGGAGCAGTCCATGATTGATTCATTTAGAACAATTGTTTCATGTCGTAAATTACTTGAAAATTTTGTTCGTACGAGACTTTTTTTTTTTTTTAAGTTAATGTCACACATATAATTAAAAGAATAAAATTTAGGCTATAATAGAGGGAGAATCATATTCAAGAATCATTTGAAAAAATTATTCATAATCAACAACTAATAACAAGTGTCATTTATAAAAAATAAGTCTTATTTTAATTTTAACAATAATTTATTTTATATTAATTTTTATTTGTGAATAATTTCTTTAAATGATTATTAAATGTGATTCTTCTTATATTATATTGTCAACCACCACCACTATCAATCCATCATGCAAGTAAACGTATGCGCTGATGTATAGTTTGTTAACAAGTTAAAAGGGGATCAATTTAGTTTTTTATAAAGGGACTATTGAAAATTTTGTTCAATGAATTAGTGTGATTGCGCTAATTGTGTCTGCCACAAAGCTGGGTTTCAAATCCAGGAAGAGCAAAACTGCACGCCTTATGAGGGGCTGTCAATCAAGACCTTATTTTTTGAAAAAACCACTCCAAAATCTCTTATAAAGATTTTAATTATTAAAATATTTCATAAAATGTATAAAATATTTTTAAATCTCAAATCTTATACAATTACAATTTAACAGAAAAAATTATAATTTGATAATAACAAATGATGACTTAATATTTAACTCACATTTAAATTATTATTTTTCTTTACAGAGTCATAATTGTATGATATTTAAAATTTAACAATAATTTATATATTTCATAAAATTTTAATGTAATTGAAATTTTTGTGAGACACTTTTCAATAATCTCCCCCCCTACTACAATACGACAAAAGAGGCCAAAAGGCATGGCACGTGATCAAAAGGTCAAAATCTATGTGTCGTGCATATATGCTCGGCAGCCTGTTTCAAATAAATACATATATTATAATTTCCAAAACACTTGTATGCAATTTTAATTTGGAAAAATGGTGGAAAAGGACCTAGTTAAAAAAAAATTGTGTACAAAAATTAAGTTGACCAAATTAAATATTCTATTCATTAAATAATATAAACAAATGATCAAAATGCCCTTATGTTTAAACAAATAAAATTAAAAAAAAAACTATCTGTTCAACACGTGCACCCCAAGTCAGAAGTCTTGCACCTAAGACTTCAATAAAAATTTCAATAAAAATTACGAGATGGTTTGGGGTATATGGCTTCTAACTTGAGTACAAGGCTTCTGGCTTGAGGTGAAAGGTATTTGACTGAGGTGTAAGGCTTTTTGCTTGGAATGCATTTGTTAAACAAGGTAGCCCTTTTTTTTTTTTTCCAATTTTGGTTGTTTAAATAGAGGGGTATTTTGGTCATTTGTTCATATTGTAAAATGAATAAAATATTTACTTTGGTCCTTAAATTTAATTTAGTCCTTGGGTATAATTTATCTTTTAAATAGGTCCTTTTCACCAATTTTCTCTTTTATATTTAAATTTAATTTTAGGAGTAGTAAACAGTAATAGAGTAGGATGGGATAGAAGCAGTGGATTTTTTAATTTCTCATTCTATTTAAATTAAAGACGCATTAACATTCTCCCTCTCCCTGGTGAGAGACAATCCCTCTCCTTTATAGGAGTTTGTGCACTTCCCCTTCGTCTTTATTAATATGGTTGCATTCCATCTTCGCTCTTGTGTGTTTCTTTAAGTCTATCTTCATTCTCCCCTCACTCGTGTCTTTTTTAGTCGAGTTTAGTTCTAGGTTATGCTCTAGTTGGGGTTTAACCTAGCAAGAGATTCTGGTTTTGAGATAGGATTTGCTGATGGCATTGGAAAGGAGACGTAGAGGCATCCCACTAGAATGGGAAGAAGCGACAGTGTGAACTGAGCAATCACTCCTACTTATTGGTCAGATTTTTATAAAGAAAAGGCTAAATCATGAGATGGTACAAGAAAACAATTCTTAAATCCTGGCTCCAAAAATGGCATTTAGAAGTTAGTGATTATGATAGAGTTCTTTGAGATGGACCGTAGAACATCAACACTTTCTTACTAAATTCAAATTTGAAACCCTAGTCTCAACTACTTACAACTTCGGTAGTAAATTTAAACAAATGCCTTTTTTGGATTTAGGTATAAGATCTACTAAAAGAAGTAATGACGTTCAATAACATTATTACTATGGGAGGGAGAATTGGTGAGGTAATTTGTCTTGAAGATCCTAAACTGAATTATGCTATTTTTCATAATTTTGTTGGCATTCGAATTGTTGTTGATTTGATTAATCTTTTTTTAATCATTAGTTTTTAGTTGTTTTGACTAAATCCACCTGAGGTTGGGATCAAGGTTTGCTTTGAGAAGCTTAAAATTTTTTACTATAATTTTGGCATAGTAGGTCATGACTGAAAATCATGTGATTTGGAATCAGTAATGTCTGAAGAAAATGCAAAAATGCTGATAGATGTTGCTTCTCTTAGCATCAATCCTATGAGGGCTATGTCAGCGATTATCTCTATCCATAATAGGGTGGTTTTCGTTGAGCTGGATTCGGCACGTGTATCTTTGGATTTTGAAAGAAGCATGGGAGATGTGCAGTTAATTAATCGTGCAATGCAATGCAAATCTGTTAGCAACAGTTAGATGCCTAAAGTAGTGCGTTTTGCATTTCAGGAAGTTAATACTCATGTGATGAAACTGGGGAGTGGTAAAAGCAAATTTAATTATGGACCTAGTAGTCAAGAAGGGAAGAGTGTGGTGATGGATAATATAAAGAAGGGGGAAGAAGTGACCAGCCTAACTAATGACAAAGGCCTATTACTAAACATGCTTAGTAAAAGTGAAGGCCCCCTTTTTGGTGAACCTAATATCTCTCAAGTACCCCCATTCTCTCTTGAGTTGAAAAGCCCAATATAATCAAACTCTTAATTTGCTTGAAATGGGAATATCTTATTTCAAGAATAGATCCAAAATTCTACCGAGCTTGAAGCAGCTCCTTTTAATCCAAACCAAGTCCCTAATTTGGCTTTCTCTTTGAGTCTAAAGCAAGGTAATAAATATATTATTATAGCTGATTCTTACTCTTTTAGCCCTAATCCCCATTATGAGCAATTAAGGAATACTTCTTTTACATCTCTTAGTCTAAATATTATGGTTTGACCTAATATGGAGGCTGGGGTGAATTATTTTATTGAACTCTCCCTGAAGATAATAATAACTAAATTCAATCTACTATTATTGCTCACCCCCTATAGTATGTATGAATTCTTATTACAGGAGTTAAGTGTATCACCCTTAAGAGATAAAGAGGAGATGACTGAGAAGTTCCTTTTATGAAGAGATTCAAAATTTGTAAAAGCTTGATTTTGAAGATCTGGCAATAGGTTTAGATAATGAAATTGGTTTTTGTCCAGGGAAAGAGAAGAAAATTTCTCTTAAAAGTAAAAAGAAAAAAAGGAAAGAGGAGAAGTAATCGCCTGGCTACGATAAATGACATTGTCGAAAAGAAAGCTTCTAAGTTCCCTAATGTTTCACAAGTAGTTGAAGGGCAAGGTGATCAGCCATCAATGGTCAACATGTTGCAATGAGTACTTTGGCTTGGAACTGTCAAGGGGTAGGGTCCTCCTTAACAGGAAGGAATCTTCAATTTCTTATCAATTACTACAGACCCTATATGGTTTTCCTTTATGAAACTAGATAACAAAAAAATCTTCTTGAAAATTTAAGGGGTCATTTTGGATTTTAACATTTTGTCTATGTTGATCCTGTGGGCCCCTCTGGTGATCTCTGCCTCTGGTTGAAGAAGGATGTGTCAATAACTAGAGGTACTATCTAAAAAAAATTTGCACATGAGATTGATAGGGGAGTTGAATGTTTGAAGGGCTAGGTGACTTCTGTTTATAGCCCTCCCACGATCACTGAACAAAAAGGCTAGTAGAGGCAATTAATAAGATTGAACCTAGGACCTAACATATTGTGCGTATGTTTGGGTGACTTCAATGATTTTATTGTACATTTTAAAAAGGAAGGGAGATTAGTAAGGATAGATAGGCTTTCTTTTAGTCTTTATGATTTCATCCAACAAAACTGTTTGATAGGTCTTGAATAGAAGGGACAATTTTTTACATAGGCAAATAATAGGGAAGGTGAAGACTATATTAGAGAATACCTGGATAAGGTTGTTTGTAATCCTAGATGGTGACTAGAATATCCTAAAGCTCTATTACTAATTCTAGAACCCATTGGCTCAGATCATTCCCTCATTATTTTGCATTTTATTTTTTTCTGAGTTAAGAGGTTATTATAATTTGAGATTTGAACATATGTAGATTTTTCATCCAAAATTTATTAATGTTGTTCGGGAAAGTTGGAATTCAGCCTTAATGGAATTTCTCAATGTTACTCACCATGCTCTTCTGTGTTAGAGTAAAAAGGTTTCTGTAAATAATAAATTACCTATAGCTAATGTAACATCCTTAATTTCAATCCCAAGAACTAGTTGCTAATCGAGGGTAAATTATTAATTAGTGAATTATTGTGGTTTGGGTGTTCAGTTAGTGATTTGTATTGATTTGATGTTGTATTGATAGGATTGAAGGGTAGAAAGACAATCCAGGACATAATGCGCAAGCACAAGTGAGATTAGACTCATTGTGTTACGTACGGTCACACATTGTTTAGGGATCACTTAAAGTTGACATGATCAACTCGTAGAATTAGAAGGAAAATTGCTGGAAATGCATCTGGAGGGGAAGAAAAGGTCAGCTCTGCTAGGGAAAACCATATCTTGAGGTTTGGAATCTACTTCAATTAATAACTTGCTGGGTAAGTATTGCACAATCCCAAGCTTCAATTCTACCCTTTTTTCATTGAATATTGACTAAGACATCAAATTATAAAATTCTAAAGTGTTGTAATCTAAATTAAAGGGTTAAAACGGGCTATCGAATACAAAACTAAGGTTTTATGACTAGTATAGAGTTGAATGGTTGAGCTTTAAGTGTTTAAGCTCAAAATAGCTATAAATTTTAGTTAAAAGGATGAAATTTATTGAATAAATGAGTTAAAAAGTTGTTATGGTTGTTTGAATAGCCTATAGGGCTAATGATTATAAATAATGGATAAGTGAATTTAAAAGGGTTCAATTGAACTGTTTTATGTATTAAGGGATTTGGTTTAGCTGAATCAATGCTTGTGAAAAGTATTGAGAATTGACTAAGGAGTACTGTGTTATGTATATTGAGCACTTGTAAAGTTGCTCGTAAGAATCTAAGCTCTTGGGAGCTTAGTGCGGTTAGTAACTCTTAGTAGTAAGGGTTAAAGGTAATTGAAACTCTTTTATTTGCTTGTTTGTGAAATTATTTGCAAGTATTTTGATATAATTACATGCATCGTGTTGTGAACTGATAGAGTAGTATCACTATGAAAGTATATGCATGCAGGTGTGTGAGTATTGATTGGAATGAATTTAAGGTGGCACGTGCATTGACATAAATTATATCTACGAGAATATCCTGGATTATATTGGGGGTGTGGCCTTACTATGAGGAGGTTCAGGAAGTCCTAATGATTTAGAGGGTAGAGCTTGCCTCTGCCAGGATAGACATAGGAGAATAATCTTAATGATCTAAAATATAGAGCTTGACTCTATCATGACAGAACTAAGATATTGAATGGTCTATAAAGTTACTTTAGACAAGGGTAAGGGGTCATGGTCCTACTTTATATAAGGCTAGGAAGTCTTGATGATCTAGAGCATAGAGTTTAACTCTGCCATAACGAACCTAAGAGACCACCCATATGTGAAGAGGATTACTTGATCTGAGCGATGGTATAATGGGCCATGTTACTTGTGACTGGAAGTGCGGGTCAGAGTGAAGAGATTACTCCACTAAGTGGAAATAGGAATGCATTACATAAGCATAACAAGATTAATGAAAATGACTTCCTATATATGCATATGATATTACTTTTATTGATACACATGCTACTTTATTGCTTGTTTATAATTTTACTTATTAACTGATAATTAGGGTTAGCTCTGAGTTACTGGGACGTATGTCTCATTTCATTATTTTTGAACACAGGTGAAGAAAGTGCGCGAGAAGGTCGAGAAAGGGAGTTAGAAAAGAGTAGCTTTTCTTGGTAGTGGTATGACTACTATTAGTATAAATAAATGTCTAATGTGTTGAGAGAGTTAAGTTGCCAACTAAGATACATAAATGTATGTGAATATGAGAAAGTGAATTGTGTTGTAAATCTTAATTGTATATGCATATATTGTTCCATTGTACAGAGGGTACCCCAATGAAGGGTACATGGGTAGGCCTAAATGCTAAACAAGCAAGTAGATGATATCGTGTAACTTGTTCTACTTGTGCATATATGTTAAATGTGAAATTGTTATGAATTGTGCTATTATATGAGAACTTGACACAAATGGTGAGGCGGAGCCCCATTTGGAAGAGTCGAGTACATTTGTAATTTTTAACCATATGGTGAGGCGAAGCTCCTTATGTAAGAGTCAGAGGGTTAAAAGTGAAACAAGTCTAGTTATGTATATGTGAATATGTGTTGTATATATATTCCTCATATAAGTCCATAATTGTGTAATGTGACATTGAGAGGCCAAAATGGGCTATTAATGTGTTATGTGCGTTATAAAGTGTCAATTAGGTATATGTGGCCTTTTTGGACTTGGTTTAAGGCCCAAAATGGTTTAATAGGACAAGAAATGAGAATTGAACACTTAGGGTGAAAGTTTTGAAAGAAAAAGTAACTTTTTGCACTCGGATGTCTAATTTTAAATTAGACCATTAGATTGAATCCAAACTTATTCCATTAGTTAGTATATGGGATAACCTTCATATGGGCGCTTGAATTACTTCAATTGGATGTCAGATGTGGAAATGGCGTATAGCAAAAGTTTATTTTTTGAGCTATCATATGACAACAAAATTTGCTATTATATACACTATGGCACACAATGTGCCTACCATGACACATGACATAGCAAGAAATAGAGCAAGTCGCTCTGTACCATATGCCTTGGTGTATGGCCCTTTTTTAGGGTTGGAGAGTTATGTCTTTTTGAGTCATTTGATTACATTTATGCTTTCGTTAGCCCTATTATTTGAATATATGTTTTAAGAAGTCAAGATCTCATGATTTGAAAACAAATAAAGGACTATTATTTTGATATTATTGTGTTTGTGTTGGTTGATTGTGCGATGGTAATGGTAAAGCCTGAATTGAGTCAAGACTTTATAGCTAAAATTAGAGAAAAACTCAATGAAGTCTATTTGGGTGATTGGGATTCTACTAAAGCTAAGATGGCCAAAGATCTGAAAAGAGAACTTCTTACTAGATGGGAGAATGAAGAGCAATAATACTTACAGAGATCTAGAGTTAACTGGCCACAACATGGTGATCAAAATATAGTTTCTTTTATCTTTTAACAGTTATTAGAAGGCGAAGAAACATAATTTTTCTCCATTAGGGATGCCAATGGACTCTAGTTAGAGGATCAACATGACATTGATAACTAATTTATGGAGTTTTATGAAGAAAATTTTACATCCTTTGGGCAGTGTGAATATGGTAGAATGCTGAAATATGTGAAGCTAGTAATTACTGCTTAGATGAACAATTCACTCCTCAGTCTAGTCTCTAGAGAGGAAGTCAAGCAAGAAGCATTTGCGCTTAGAGGTCATAAAGCCCCAAGGCCTAATGGCTTTTCAAGTTTTTTTTTTACCATTCTTCTTTACAGATTCTTCAAGATAAGAATTATGATATGGTAAATGGCTTCTTCTCTGCTGATCTGTGTTTGATTTCTTTAAATGATACTAACCTTGTGATGATCCTTAAAGTTGATAACCCTAAAACAATAGGACAATTTCGCCCTATAGGCCTTTGCAATTTTTAATTTAAAATCATTTCTAAAACCATTACCTCTAGGTTGAAACCAATCCTACCTAATATCATAAATCAAAATCAAAGAGCTTTTGTTGCAAAGAGACAAATCCAAGATAACATCATCATTGTGCATGAACTTGTTCATTATCTTAAGGATACAAGTGGTGATAAGCATGAGCTAGCCATGAAACTTGATATGAATGAGGCTTATGATCACGTTTAGTGAGATTTCTTAAAAGATATGCTCTTGAAAATGGGTTTTGATCTGCTATGGATTGCTAAAGTCATGGTTTGTGTTTCCTCAATGACTTTCACCCTTCATTCTACTAGTAGAAATATTGTAAAGATCACCCTATAAAAAGGGTTTTGTCAAGGAGATCGTCTCTTCCCCTACCTTTTTATTATTATGGATGATGTTCTTTTCAATATTATTAATGATTTGGCTGCCTACAATGTTTTGACTAGGGTTAACCAACTAAAGCTTGTCCTCAAGTTAGCCATAATTTTTTTGCAGATGATTCTGTGTTTTTTTATTAAAGTTGACAAGCATAATTGTGATATTATGAAGTATGCTCTTGATTTATACTATAATGCGTTTGGCTAGAGGATTAATTTTGATAAATCCTATCTCTTTTTCTCCCTTAATACCCCTAAACCTATGTGTGATTCTATTTTTAATTTATTGAATATTCACAGTGTGGACTGTCTTGGAAAGTACCTTGGTTTGCCAATTTTATGGGGTATATCTAAGTTTGAAGCATTAAATTTCGTCAAGGATAAGGTTAAAAAAGAATTAATGAATGGAAAAATAAATGTCTTTCTTTTGCTGGGAGGGAAGTCTTAGTCAAAGCTATGGCTAGTGCCATCCCAACTTTTTTCATGAGTTTTTTTCTTTATCCTAAAAAAACTAGCCAAGACTTGAATAGGTTGATTTCTAATTTCTAGTGGGGGTAGAAAAATGAGGAAAAGAAAAGTCACTTGGTAGTGTGGGACAAAATGACTCAACCTAAGTATAGTAGGGGGTCTTCATTTTAAAGACTTTATAGATTTTAACTTTGCTCTCCTTGCTAAACAAGGATGGAGAATTTCAAATGAACCTAATGAGCTGTGCATGCAAGTTCTTAAAGGGATTTATTTTCTAAGTCAAATTTTATGGTAACAAAGAAAGGTTCTCGAGCCTTTTAGATTTGGACTAATCTATTAGAGGGCTATACTCTCCTTGATAACAAAATTTGTTGGAGTCTTGGGAATGGCAATCATCTTATTTTTTGGTCTGATCCTTAGATCCTTACCTAAATCATCATTTATCAGATGATGAACCTATTCATGGGCCTTCCGAAATAAGAGTAGTAGATTTTATCTAAAATGTTTGTTGGAACCTTAAGCTTGTTGAGGATTCTTTGTCTAGACAAGAAGTGGATGCTATTGAGAAATACCTATTCCTCAACACTCCAAAGCTAATCGTATTTTGGACAAGCTTTAAGAAAGGTTTTTTTTAGTGAAAGAGGGTTATAAATGTTTAAGAGCTTAATATCACGGGGCTAGTCTTTCGACCCGTGCGGTACTTAGACAATCTTCTAGAAGTTGCTAAGTAAGCTTAACTTGTATGAAAGGAGAATGTTGGCTAAGTTTGAGAAAGGGAAAGCTTGAGGGCAAAGGATACTTTGAAGAGAGCATATTTGCTAAATCTATCAACCACCACCATCATACTCCTACATCCTTCAGACGTAGGGAGAGCAACTATGAAATCCATTGAGATACTCTCCCATGGTCTTTCAGCCACTGGCAGAGGTTTAAGTAGACCAGCAGGATGTTGTTGTTCAACCTTGTCTTGCTGGCATACTAAGCATGTCCTCACATATGCTTCAACATCATCTTGTATATGTGGCCAATAAAAGTAATTTTGTACGAGAGCAAGTGTTTTGGTCATACCTGGATGTCTGGCCCATATGGAATCATGGCACTCTTTCAGGATATCCCTTCGAAGGTTGCCCCATTTTGGCACATAGACTCGATTCCCAATGGTGTAGAGTATTCCATCATTTACCCAGAATCTTTGAGTCTTACTTTCGGTAGCAAGCTTTACTAAGTCGCTTGCAATAGAGTCTTGAGACATACCTTCCTTGATTCGTTCAAGGAAGTCATTCTAGGGCATGCTGGCTGTGAGAGTAGCTAACTCGGCTTTTCTGCTTAATGCGTCCGCCACCACGTTTGCTTTTCCTAGCTTGTATTTTAATCAATAATCAAACTTAATAAGAAAATCTTGCCAACGAGCTTGCTTCGGGCTGAGCTTCTTTTGTGTTTGGAAGTAGCTTGTAGCGACTTGTCCGTTATTATGGTAAACTTACTTCCAAGCAAGTAATGACGCCAGGTTTGGAGATAATGAATGATGGCAGACATCTCTTTTTCTTGCACCGTGTAGTGCCTCTCTATGTCATTCAACTTGTGGCTCTCGTACACAATAAGGTGCCTTTCTTGCATTAGCACACCCCCTATTGCAAAGTCTGAGGCATCGGTGTATACTCAAATGGCTTGGAGTAGTCGGGAAAGGACATAACAGGCTCTTGCGTGACCATTTTCTTGAGCCTTTCAAAAGTATCCTGGCAATGTGGTGACCATTGCCAAGACTTATTCTTCTTGAGTAAGTCAGTTAATGGAGCAGCGATGGTTGAATACCCCTTAATAAACCATCGATAGTAGTTCATCAGACTAAGGAATGATCTTAACTTTAGGACCTTGGTGAGAGGTTGCCATTCTTGGATGGCTTGAACCTTAGTTGGGTCCATCATGAGCTTCCCATCCTTGTTCTTATGCCCCAAGAAGTCCACCTCTTGTTTAGCAAAAGAGCATTTTTCCAACTTAATATAGAGTTCATGATCAGAGAGTACCTGAAGACTTTCTTTAAGTGTTGAGCATGCTCTTCAAAAGTATTTCTATATACCACGATGTCATCTAAGTATACTACCACAACTGGTCCAAGTAAGGGTGGAACAACTTGTGCATAAGCATGCAAAATGTTGCTGGGGCGTTCATTAGTCCAAAAGGCATGACAAGAAACTTGAATGATACATATCTCGTCACGCAGGTTGTCTTTAGTTCGTCACCTGTGGCGATGCATACTTGATAATACCTCGATCGAAAATCAAGCTTAAAGAAGTACCTGACCTTTCCAAGCTGATCGAACAAGTCAGTAATCAAAGGTATCGGGTACTTGTTCTTGATTGTGATCTTGTTCAAGGCCTTGTAGTCGATACACATCCACAACGAACCATCCTTCTTCTTCTGGAAGAGGACTGGAGCAACATATGGGGCCTTGGATGGTTGGATGTATCTAGAATCAAGGAGATCTTGGAGTTGTCTCCTTAATTCAATAAGTTCTGGAGGTGACATACGGTAAGGTGCTAAAGCAGGTGGTTTGGCACCAAGCTTCAACTCAATTTGATGATCTACCTCTCTTCTAGGATGTAATTTCTTGGGCAACTCATCCGACATGATGTGCTTGTACTCCCGTAGAACCTCTTGGATGCAAGGGGGCAAGGTTTCTCGTAGATTGGTTATGCCATCTTCTTCCTCAGCCAATGAACGTATAGTGGCAACATATCCTTCTGAGTTTTTGAGACCCCTCTTGAATTACAAGGCAGAAATCATAGGTTTGGATTTCTCCAAGCGCTTCAAGGGGATCACTCAATCATGTTGGAGTCAATGACCACTATAGACTTGGCCTCAGGAATAGGGAAGCTATAGGCTTTGCAAAAGAAAGCAAGTCCCAACACAACTTTAAAATCATCCATAGGGATAATAGTAAAGTCCAGCGTACCTTGGCAGTCCCCAATGTTCACCTTTACATCCTTGGTGATCCCAAGGACTTATTTTGCTGGGGAATTCACTGTCTTAATAGTGCCTTCTCCTTGTTGAGTTAGATGTCCAATCTCTTTGCTTCTTCAACCTCCATAAAGTTATGGGATGCTCCTGTGTCGAGCATAGCAGAGGTAACCTTGCCTTCAATGGCAAGATCAGCATAAAGTAGACCCTTCTCTTCCTTCTTGGATGGAGAAAAGAGCCCAGTTAGTGCATTCAAGTGTTGGAGGGAAGCAAGGTCAACCTGTTACTCCTTGTCCCTCTTTTCCTTTATCTCAGCAACCAAGGCATTCATAGCCTTGCGGTTGGGGCAGTCGTGAGTCCAATGTGGACCATCAGATATGAAGCATGGCTTTAGTGGCTTTGAGGCATCATGTTTGGTTGAAGATGGCTTGTCCTGTTTAGAACTTCCACCAGAGGATTTACCACCATCCTTACGTTCAAGGTTCTTCTTTTGTCCTCCTTTGTCTCCCCCACTCTTACCAGGATTAGACTTCTTAGACTTGGTAGAGTAGTTGATTAGGTACTCAGCAGCCGCAATTGCTTCATCTAGAGTTTACACCTTGCGCCTGTCGAGCTTTACTCTAGCTCAATCTTTGAGTCCATCCATGAAGTGGAAAAGAGCCTCTTTGTCGGACAAGTCCTCTATCTCAAGCATGATGGTAGTAAACTTTTTGATGTAGTCAGGAATACTATCACTTTGTCTCAACCTACAAAGCTTACCTCGAGCCCAGCATTGTGAGGAACAAAGTGCTTGTGGAGTTTTGACTTGAATAGCTCCCATGTGTTGAGAGTGCAGATGCCCTTCTCTCTCTCGGCATGCTTTCTGTGCCACCATAATTGGGCTGCATCTTGAAGGAAAGTTAAAGCATTTTTGATTCTGATCAAGTCGTTAGAGACTCCCATGGCCTTGAAGTACTGTTCTAGAACAAAGAGGAAGTTATCCACAATTGTAGCAGTACGAGCCCCATTGTACATAGCTAGCTTAGGTACTTTCAAACCCTGAGAAGTGGCGTTTGAAGTACTACCACTAATAGGGTTGCTTACACAATGATGAGATTCCTACTCATGACGAATATCATTAATTTGAAGGTGTAAACCTCGTACCTCATCTCTAATGTATTTGCAGAGATCAGTGAGATCATGTGTGAGGGAACGAATGTCCTCCCCCAAATTATTGCCAAGTTCTGCAATCATCGACTTGGCAACGCGCATCACTTCAGCATTCTCTTGCATGAGATTGTTGAGTTGATCGTCGAGTCCCCTAATGGTAGTTCTCACTTCCTCCATGTTAGATTCCAAGCTAGTAACATGAGGTTCAAAGGACTCACTTGTGGGTGCCCTGCTCTGGCCTCACTCTTTCTTAGACTTGGTATGAGCTTGCTCCTCATGTACACGAGCTTGCTCTTGTGCTTCCACGCCAATAACGTTTCCTTCCTCGGTTGTCATTGTACAATACCTTCCTTTAAGCACAAAGGTTAGAACCGTGCTCTGATACCAACTATCACGGGACTAGTCTTTCGACCCGTGTGGCACTTAGACAATCTTCATTGGAAGTTGCTAAGTAAGCTTAACTTGTATGAAAGGAGGATGCTTGGCTAAGTTTGAGGAAATGGAAAGCTTGAGGGCAAAGGATACTTAGAAGAGAGCTTGGAGAATATGAGAGTAGTATTACTTTGAGAACTTAAGGGTTGTGTTACAAATGAGGAAGGGTAAGGTATTTATAGGCCTCCTCCTTAGGTCTAGATATTTCTCACCTCCTTAATGGGAGGTGGAGATCGAATTGATCCTACGGTTACAAATGATTCTCTAGAATCCTCTCCTAGATATTTACAACAAATATTTAGATATTTACATAGAAAGATCTAGTAGCATATATTAAAATATTGAGGCTAGAGTTGTGTAGACTTCTCTAGAATATTCTTACACTCTCTAGCACTTTTAAGGTTGCTCGAGAGCCTTCTGGAGGGTTCTAAAACGTTCTGGAGCTCCTTAACCTCATGAAAAATGATGAATCATGACATTAAGTTGTGGTTGAGGGGTCTAATGTTCCTAGGAGTTCTTTCAATTTGTCAGAACAATTTTGGAAGATCATTTGGCACCTTAAAATTCCTGAAAAAGTCAAATATTTCATTTGGAAGATTTTAAAGAATTCTCTACCTGTTTTGACTAAACCTTTTCGATTTTATATTGTTAATTTGGCCCTTTGCCCTTGCTGTCACTCTTTCTCTAAATCTATGGAACACCTCTTCCTTGCTTGTGATTGGGTCAAATGTACTTGATTTAGCTCTATGCTGACTTTGAATCCTGATCTCTTGAGTTTTGAGCGTGTAGACCACTGGCTATATTGGTGTTTTGTTGAATCTGATCTTGATGGTTTTGGTAAGGAAATAGTTGCTATGACTTGCTGGCAGATTTAGAAAGCTAGGTGTGCTTGTTTATATAGAAGATCTTCTATTGATCCTATGTTTGTTGCTAGACAATCTGAATCCCCCTTAATAGAGTTTTGGGTAGTGCGTAAATGGACTCGTTTTAAGGAAGTTGATGTTGATTTTGAGGAGATACCTCTAAACTCTCCTCCAAATTGGTGTGCTCCTACTTCCCCTTATATTAACTGTAATAATGATGGTGCATTCAGTGTGAAAGGAAAGCTGGCTTGGGAGTCATCTTCAGAGATGCCGCAGGAGACTCACTGGAGTGGTGTAGCAGCTCATGTAAGGCAGATTCTGGTTTTCAATACGAGGCTTTGGGACTTCGCAAAGGGGTACAGATGGCAGAAGATCTCAACTTACCTTCAGTCACTTTTGAATCTGACTGTCGTGCTCTTATTCAAGCTCTTAATATTGATGAAGCAGCTCCCGACTGGCATTATTGGAGTATCCTGGATGATATCGGACAACTTAGCTCATCTTTCTAGTCTGTTAGTTTCTCATGGGTTCCCCGTATCGTTAACCTAGCAGCCCATTGACTTGTTAGTAATTCTGATAAGGGAGTGTGTCCCTCTTGGGTTTCTAATCCCCCACCCCCTTTGGCCAAGATTTTAGTTCACGATGCTGCTTCTGGTGTTGGTTAAGACTTTTACTTGTATTCCTGGATTCGGTTTTGTTTAATGATAATAGTTTCTTCTGGCACCAAGAAAAAAAAAAAAAATCTCATTCTATTTTTTTATTTAGTTTCGTACTTAAATCACAATTTTGTAGTTTTATCTAATTTATATTTTTTTCCCAATTATACAGCATCCGGTATTGTTATGATTTATGAGTATTGTGACAGCGGAGCGGAGTTTGTATTTTTTATTCGTATGTTAATTTGTAAATATTTTATTGTCATTTTACACGTCCCAAAACTCAATATAAAATATAAAAATTTTTATATTTGGATGATAAAACATCTTTTTCATTTTAAATCAATCAATACATATATATTCTAAATATTATACCAAATTAAAATCTCATGAAAAGCTCATTAGTTTAAAAATAAACCTTTTTCTATTATATATATATATATATATATAAAATAAAAAAGACAGCACAGTAGTCTCAACTTAAATAGATTGTTGTTAATGCTAGATATACATTCATCAGTTTGATTAATAATGTAATTTTTTTAATTTAATTTTTTTATGTGTATTCGTGGCCTGAATTATTTTGGCGACATAAGAAATATATTCTGCCAACTTTAGAGATACTAACACTAAAGTTTTGAAAAAAAAAATTGATAAAACTAGAAGAAGAACATTATCTTCCAATTGAGATACTAACAGTAACAGCAAGAAAAACGTTAACCAAATATAATTAATTAATTAACTAATCGACACGTGACAAGTGATTTTGATTCAAAGAAGAATTTTTTTTATGAGGTACCCAAAGGACCACTATATGTTGTATTAGAGTTGGAAGCTGTCTAGAAGGGAACAAAATATATATAAAAAAAACTTAGATTAATTCTTATAATGTATTATTTTATTAAAAAATTGTTTTCAAAGAAAAAAATTATAACGTATTATAATTTTGAAAACACTTCTATACATATAAGGGATCCTTTCCGTAACGATTCATGGCACCAGCATTTAAACCTTGGACGCAATGGTCCAATTATGAATAAAATAATTTAAGCTAATTTGACAGGCCACTTGTTTTAATCTTATATACTTTCAATACATTCTTCAATTAATCAATGAAAAATTTTTTTAATATATTCTAATATTCCTCCTACTATTTTTTTCTTTTATCATTCATTCGTTCATTTTTTTTTTTTTTTACTCTTTGGGTGGGCTTGTACTTCTTTTGAGCCTCAAATCTTAAGAGCCTCATGTCCATGATCTTCTCTATATATATATTTTTAGTTTTTTTATTTCTTACCCTTTCATTTTTTTTTGTTTTTTTCCATCTCAAATAATGACTCTTATATCACATTAAATTTTTGAGGATTAGGTTTATATTAGGTTTGTCACTCTATAAAAAAAAACTTAATCTTATAGGACTTGCTTGAATCTTATATACCTTCAATTCATTTTTAATAAATTAATGTGTGACTTTTTTTTTTTTTTGGGTAGAAGGGAGGCCCAAGTTCTCAACGTGGGACTTTTTAATATATTCTAATGTATCCTTCTAAGCCAATATGGTTTTTGGCATTTCAAATGATGATAGTGTTGTTAGGCTGTTCCTGTTATTATCACTATTATAATATTTCTTTGTAAAAAGTTATTATTATCTTGCAATCGAAGTTTAATTTTTAATATTTTTCAATTTTTTAACTTAGTTACAATTTTCAATTATTTTGTAGTCTTTCCCCTCCCTTTCGGTGTAAGTTTAAACAGAAATTAATGCATTGTATTTTTTTTGTGTGAAAATAATGCATTGTATTATATACTGGGTTTATATATACACAAAATTAGACAAAAAAAACAACTATTAATGGCGCATGTTTTTGTGTTGAAAATGAACAATTTAATTATAGTTGTATACCAAGAGTTAATTCATGTCTATTCAACTAATGTTGGTTATTCAAACGAATTCAATCCGGTAAGTATAGGCTGACAGAATCGCTAAACCATAAAGATTTTATAGATAATGTAATTGTAATTAAGTGATTTATTTATTCTCCTATTTTTTAGTTTAAATATATTACTTAAAATTTACAGTTTAAATGTTATTTTTATTTTCTTAAAACAATAAAAAAATTAAAAAAAATTAATCATTCGCTCATTCACCCTATAAAATCTTCAGAACGTCGATTTGTTTGAGATGTTGCCACATCAAAATTTGTATGGAAATTAACCATGAACAAAAACAGCGAACAATATTTAATTAATATACAAACATACATATTCTATATATTAGGAATGGAAAAAAAGTTAAAAAGTGAAATTTGAGAAAAGGAAGTCATTTTAGCTAAGGTCCACTTATCTGCCAAAATTCCAAAATATATTCCCCTTTTCAAAGAGGCCTAACAACTAAGAAGACAGAAAAAATCAAACGTATCATCTCTTTTATTTTAAACATATGGTACAACTACAACCCAACTATATTACAAGTTAAATTTATCATATTTCGAAGAAAAATTCTTCCATAATGTCCTTTTCATTTCTTTTTGCTTTTTATTTGGAAATGTTTTCCCTGGATTAAATAGACAAAACTACTTTTAAAAAGGAAGCATTTTATATTATAAAAAAGAGGCCTCACCTTTGTCACTCTAATCGGTACTTGGACACTTCACTTCCCTTTTTTTTTTTTGGCCACTTCACTTTTATTCCTCAACTTTTCCAAATAAATAGTATTTTATTTTTCTTCTTGAAATTAAAGATAGACAAGTTAAATAGTATTCTCTTTAATTCTCATAAATAATAATTCATATATTTCCTACAAAATTTAAAAAAAAATCCAAAAGCTAAACTAATTTTGAAGAGTCTAAACTTTATTATTTTTATTAAATTTTAATTTCCTTTAAATTTTATAAGAAATTACAACAATATTTTGACTATCACCTTAAAAAATAATTTAAATTGAAAATATATAAATAAGATTTGGACTACTTAAATCAAATAATGGTGAAGAAAAAAAAAATAACAAGAAGACTATCTAAATCAATTCTATACCACTTGCACAAAAAGTGTACATGTGTGGAATCCAGATACCATCATCAGACAATAAGTATATAATTGATCCAAGAAAACTAACTAAACATATATAACATGACCATATCTTTCATGTCACAATTGGAAAATATGCTCTACTGATTGAGCTTTTAAACAAATAAAATATATAAAACAAAATAAACTAAGCGAAAAAAAAAAAAACAAGAAGAAGAAGAAGAAGAAGCAAAAAGCATCTATCTATGGCACCATCGCCCTGCTTTTCCTCTAAACCACGAAAACTGCTGATAACAAGTGTTGGAGCTTCTAGAAATGGATGGCACTAGCCAAATAAATCTTCTAATATATATACATATATATAGAAGAACTGAATATTTATAAAAATTTTAGCTATTTCTTGATATTGCTTCTTCCTTTTTTTCTTCATCCTCTGATCTCTGCCTTTTGTTCTGATTATCCTTCATTTCTTCATTTGCATTTTCATTTGCATTTTCTGATGAATGGTCACTATCTCTAACAAGTTCAATATCATTATTATTGTTGTTGTGAGGGATATGTTTATCTTCTGTGGGAGATCTCACTATAATTTCATGGAGGCTCTGGGATGGAACAAGTTGATTCATCTTCTTCATTTCTTTGCGTTTTCCCCATAGAACCACATATAATCCACATATTATCAACATCCCTCCAATTACGCTGCAAATTTGTGGTGCCAAGTCATAAATCATAAAGTAACTTGCATATGACATAAAAATATAATGTGCATGATGTCTGCTTATGGTCAAACATGAGTACATATGTATGCACATGGGTACACAACCATGCATGCATAAGGCGCTTTCTTATATGTGAGAGATTGCAGGATCGATCCTACCTATAAGTTCAGGCTTTAGTGTTTGCCCTTGTAATTTGAAAAAAGAAAAAGAAAAAAAAAAACTTTGTGTGTGGGAGTGTGTGTAATTGATTTAAAAATGAAAGTACATATACTAAAAAGTTGTGCTCAATGGCCCGGGGGGGGGGGAGCCATAGATAATATACATTTTCGGTCCCATAAAACTTATGCAAATTTTATACTCGCTATGTTTCATTATATTTTTCATTTAAGCGATTCAATAAATATGTAAAAATATGACATATTTTACTAAATTTGCCCCTTGTTTATCCCAGACTTTAATACTTCTAAAAGCATGCAAGGAGAGATAGAATATTGCTCTAAGGGTAAAACATGTAAAATATCATTAAATGTTGCTTTGGACGTCTAACATAACATTGATAATTTTAAAAATTTCCCCCTAAAACGACAAATATAATGAAACAGAGAGAGTACTGTATATCAAATTTTTTATCCTTGATAGTTATATCTTGACGCAAATTCACAAAATTTATGTATTTGTGTGTAGTTGCATGCATACTGTGAAGGGCAAATATATTTACCTTCCAAGATGTAGCTTCTCATCCAACATGAAACAACCAGCAATGGCCACAAAGACAAGCAAAAGGGGGTTGAAAGCAGAAACATAAAGAGGGCCTCTCATATGCATACACCATGCCATCACCACCACCATTACTCCAGACACAATTATTCCCTATTTTCATAATTAATAATTATTAATTATTAAAGTTCACATGATTAACAAAAATTGATTAATTCCCAAAAAAATTCTCATATTAACATGAACAATATATAACAACATACCGAATAGGCTGCAGTAAGAAGCCTAACATTCAAACCCAGCTTCCATTGAATCATATCCCTCTCAAGACAGAGAGCAAAAGCAATAGATATGATTGCCCCCGTCACACTCATCAAAGCTGTGCTTGAGTAATGACATGGGTAATTCTTGCTCATCTTTGTCTATATTGAAATAACCCCAAGAAAAAAATGTAGTGTGTGAAATGACAAACAACAAGTAAAAGAAGTAAAACAATCTTATATAGATAGTAGATCAATGTTATTATTTATAGCAACCATCAATTTAGAGAAGGACCTGGATGATGAGCCACAAAGAGTAACTAAAGTTGCTTCCCATAGCACAGAGAGCACCTAAGAGGGTGTTGCCGCCAAAGGAAGACTGTGGTGATGCCATGTGTCCATTACGATGATGCATGAGGGTGATATGGAAGGAGCCTGTGTGTATTTCTAAGCCTTTGAAAAATGTCAGAATCATAGCCCCACTTATTCCTGTTATTGTTCCAATGATCTTGGCTTTTCCTGATGCTGTTCTTAAATTTAAACTCTCCAAGCTGTTCATGATTAGACTTCAAGAAATAAGTCATATCTTTCATGATTTGCAAATTTTGGATGTTAATTTGTAGTGATATTATTGTATAGAAATATAATTTTCCATCAAAGTTTATATTTATATATGTAAAGGAATAATATAACTTTTACTCTTTAATTTTTGTTTTCAATTTTCGATTAGTCCTTAAACTATAATTAAGTCCAACTCAATTCCTAACTTCTTGTAGTTTATTGATTTAAGAAATGACAAAGTTTAGAATTGAATTGATAATAGAGGAAAAGTTTTGGATCAAAAGTTACATGTTCTCCTTGAAAAAAGTTGAAGAAAAGTTCGTTGGATTAGAAAAGAAAAGGTTTAAGCAAAGAAGCATAAAAGAAGAAACTTTTGTCGAGGAGATGAACTTGGAAATGTGTTCAATGTTAACAAGACAAATCATGCATCACTAAACCTAACAAGTTGATTATATTGTTTATGAGAAAAGAACATAAGAGAAAAAGGATAATTGAAACTAAGAATATAAGAAAGAAAAGAAAGTGATTAAAGAAAAATGAAAGAAAGAAACTTATAGGTATAAGGAAACTCACCGGAAGGAGACAGCCATTATAAAGGTGATGGCTGGAATAAGATTGGCCATCGCTGAAACAAATGTTGCTGATGTTAAAGCCAATGCTTCCAAGTATAAGTTTTGTGCCACTGATCCTCTACATTTATAATAATGTATATATGCATCACAATATTAGTTACTTTATTTAATTTATTTGTTACTAAAATAATATCAAAACAACTATGTCAACAACAAAAAAAGAACCTAAAAGGAAAACAGGAAAATATTTTTTCTAATTCTATTTATAAGTCTCTTCTAACTTATTTTAACAGAATAAAAAAAATTAAAACTTATTAATTTTATCTAAAAATTTAATTAATTTTAATTTTATTATTATTAAATATGCATACTTTAATTACATAGTCTCTCTTATCTCACCAACATTTAATGGAAGAGGAAAAATTTATGATATACCTTGTAATTAGGACTAAATAATTGATAATAAATAAGACTGGACGTAGTAATTGATAATAAAAGATTAAAATTTTTTAATAGATTAATATGTTAATCATACTTAAAAAAATAAAGCCGTTCTAAACTAGTCATGGTCAAATTCCTGTTACATAGATATTTTTTCTTTGGCCAACCTGTTACATAGATATTCAAACTAATAAAATTTCATCATTGTATTTGCTATTAGAGTTTGAGCTTGAAGATTCCCATCTTAACATATAGTAAGAAATTAGATAACTATTTTTAAAATATTAATTAATGAATAAAAATTAAATTTGTAGAATTTTCATAAAAGCATACAAAGTTTTCCTGAGATATAACTTTTGAACTGCAAACAGAAACTATTGATACACACTTTTTCGATAGTTTATTAAAATTATACATAGCTCGATTATAGATTTAAATTGCATCAACTTTATTTACACAGACAATAACCTTCCCTAAAATATAGAACAATATTTGTGTGATTTGAAAGAAATTATGGGATTGTGTAATTTGAAAATAGAAAGTTGATTTATGTAACTTATATGAAAAATCAGGGAAAGTCCAGGTAATTATATTATTTTAAAAGGAGGTCTAAGTTATAAAAATATTATAGGACTCCATAATGTCAATAAAATTCAAGGAAAATTGCTGTAATTTTAATTAGCTAGTAATAGTGCATAATTCGTTGACGGTGATTGTAATGCTTGTGTTACTTGTCACTTAAACATAAAAGCAGTAAAACAGGGCCTGACAAGTTCTTTCAGAAATAAGTCTCCTAAATACACAACCGATTGGACTTGAGTGGGAAAAATAGTAAACTAAAATATCTACTACATCACTAATATATGGAAACAGTAAAACACGGCCTTAAAAGTAGTATTTATAGAAATAAGTATCCTAAATACACAGCCACTTGCACTTGTCACTTGAATGGGAAAAAGGTATTGCTAAAATAATACACACACACTTTTTTTTTTTAAATAAAAACTATAAGTTCTTTAACTGGTGGGTGACAGAGAAGCAATATGAAATGAAGAACTTGAGGTCTACAAAAGACTTCAGATTTCACGTAAAGTTACAAACGGAAGGTGGAGAAAGAGTCACGCTTCCATACGATTCTATTTGCACTGCATGCCTTGCAGATACTTATTAGCTTTGCATTTAATTCCCACTAAAATTGCCATTTCCCAACAAAGAAACATCAGTATTAATTATTGGACTAACCTATGACTCTCAATTCTCTCAAGTGTCTGCTACAAATTTATAAAAAGGAGGAAATAACGACAGCTCACTAATCAATTAATTAAAGGTGTCTTCTAAGGGAGCTTTTTTAATTTCTTTAAGATTTTTAGTTTAAGTCGTATATAGAGGAGGTTTTCCATCATGACTCATTCTAATAAGAGTTTTGATAATAGTTTTGACTAAGAGGTTAGGTTTCTCTATTAGAAGGCTGAACGTATTTATTTTAATCATATTTATAAGGTATTTTAATTATTATTATGTTCATCTTTATTCTCGAGCCCCTATTAAATGCTAGAAAGGTTATTAGATGTTACAAAATTTTATTTTTAAAGTATGTATAAATTTAATAAGGGTAAAGTTGTAAACTTGTTGAATTTTTAAACAGATTTAATGAGGTTTAAATTTTTTTTGATTTTGATGAAATGCACGCTGAAGCTTGGAAGTGATGACATAAATAAGTTTATCTTAATTAAGGCTGAATCCAATGCCACATGGCCGTACTCCTTTTGAGGGAAAGAATTCCAATTGAGGCATGGTTGAATATTAAAAATGGGCACATCTCTCTGCGGATGTTCAAAAATTGGTTTGCTATATTATAAAAAATTAGCCCATTGTATATTTTAAATACATATGGATATATAGGACCATTTTACCTATCTAAAAAGAATCCCAATATATGTAAATTCGACCAATTTTCCTCTTTAAATATTGAACCTTTTACTTGTTGTCATTGAAAAGAAATCATTATGATGAACAGAAAAGCGCACACACAAAGTATATGGTTATAACTATTAATTATTAGTTAAACATGAGTTGATACTTACCCAAACAAACCACAAAGAAATGCTTGAAACAGTATCTTCCAGGTCATCTTTGGTCTCTTCTTCCTGCAAATAGCTTACCTTTAGTCAGTTAATGAAAAAGAAGCACAAATTATTATTCCTTTATTTCTTTCTTGAGCATATATGTGCACTATCACCAACGAGCCTTTTAAAATCTGTTTGAAATTGTTTTTATTTTATTATTATAAAAATTGATGTTTTATAAAACATGTTCTGAAAACAAAACAAAAAATAAAAATAAGTATTTTTTTATTTTTCTCTTATTAGAACACTTTTTTTCATTTTTCTATTTGCCAAAACATCATATTGTTCTTTTGTTTTCCAAAATTTTTTTCGAAAACATATTACTAAATAGATTTTTTTTTTTTGTTTTGGAAAACAAAAAATTATTTTTAGAATAGGTGGTCAAACATGTCCTTAATTTTCTTAAATTTTTTTCTCTAGCTTTTATCAACTATTATTGCTATTGCTTTGTGAATATTCTCAAACAGTGATGAAATGACTTGCAGATATATTCCCTCCTCACAACATTGTCAAATATCTTTCCATTACCACCTCAAAAGTTTTGAAATGCAAACAGTCCCATTTGACTTTTAATAAATTTATAACTCCATATTGCATGCATGGTTTAAATATTCATCTCTGTGCATAAAACCTAGATGAACATATGAGAAGATAATTGATCATGATGTTAAAAATCAAGTGTGAATTTATATATATACTCTCTTTGTTTTTATATATAAGGTATTTTTTAGAAATTTATTTTGTTCCTAAATATAAAGGGTGGCAATGATATTATTGAGTAATTAGACAATTTTGCCCTTATCTTAAAAATAAAATAAATCATTAATTGCATTTTTTTTACCACTATCATGATATATTGTTAGGAGTAAAATTAAAAAATTATTTGTTAGTTTAATTAAATAACAAACCTTTATTTGTATGCAGGATTTGGTTAAAACTATCTTATATGTAGTAAGGGAGGGAGTGTATATATATAAAGCACACAGATTCCAAGACTAAACACTGACATAAACATTGGATTAGGAGCATACATATACACCAAAATATAAATTAAAACTATTGTCAGATGATAACGCGAAACTGACCTTTCGAGAATGAGAGCGAGAGGAGCAATGAAAACGGTGGCGAAGATAAAGCGATAGGCAACGACGACTCGAAGGTTCATGCCGTCGTTGACGGCGAGCTTGTACAGTACATTGACTCCGGCGAACGCTATCTGAACTACCACCATTAACATGGCCGGCTTCAACCCATGCACCGCATTACAGACATCTGCTATCTTCATCGACGCCGTCATCACAACCACCACAACAGGCAGCGCCACCGGCTTCTTGGGGGAAGACTTAGATAGGGTTGAGAACAATATAGAGAGTGAGAGAGAGAGAGTTAATGGGGTGTCTGCAGGTGAGGTGAGAAGGAAGGTGAAGAGGGTATTTATGGAGAAATGGCGTGGCTTAGCGCGTGACGTCATCGTTTGCGTATGTGAGAAAGTGCACTGCAAACGGCTCACCGTTGCCCCAATGACCAGCATGACCGCTTGACACGTGCCATTTGGTCTCTACTAACTTCTTCCCCTGTGACTCTGTTACTTTCTCCAACATGGCTTTCCCCTTCATCCTCATCATATTTTTTTTATATTAAATTATGCAAAATTTTCTAATTTATTCCAACATTATACTAGTATTATTTCATTTTATTATTGTTTTTTATAATTATATATGAATTTTAATCAGTTAAATGACTTTTATATTTTGCTTGCTAAAGAAGAGAAATTAAAGTGATGGAAGATAAAAGTATGGGGGAAAAAAATAAGGGAAAAACTATATTCTTTTACTCACGCTTGGATAAGGAAAGAAATTAAAGTTGGAAAGAAGAGAGAGTTGGAGGAAAAATAATATGTGGGACCCATGTTTTTCATCCAAGTTTTCCCTACAAAAAGTATGATTTTAAGGAGAGAAATCTCCTTCCAAATGCTCCTTCCGTTTTTATTTATAAAAAAATTATTAATTTTTACTTATTTTTTAATAAATATTTATTGTAAACTTCTTAAATTATTCCTTATAATTTTATTATTCATAGTCATAAAAAATAATTAATGAAGACTTGATTAGCATAAAGATATTAAAGTTTAATTCTTTTATTTTTAGACTCAATTAATATAATTAACTGATTTTTTTAACTGTGTGATGTAATTTTTTTTTTTACAGATAGAAACGGATGGGCATGCCCATCGTTTTTTTCATTTTCGTGACCTATCTCCTTCCATTTTTGCCTGACTTTCCCTTCATTTTAGTGAGATTAATAATCAACATGTGTTTCTAGGTTCTCAAATGCAAATTTTTCTTATCAATTTCAGCTTCACACTGCAGCATTTTATATCTTTCAGAAAGAGCACTACTTTATATGTTTGACTGCATTTTAAAATTTTTAGACCATTTTATATTTAATAATTTTAAAAATAAATTTAAAATTGGATAAAAAATTTTCAATTATATTTTATTCAATTAGAATTCGTAACGGACATTATATAAAAATATGATAAAATATTGTTAACATGAAATTAACCTTTTTTCCCTCATCCCATTTTCTCTTGTTTAGTCAAAGTATAAGGTGAGAAAATCACATTCCTATATTTTTCTCTTATTTCCATTTTCTTTGCTCCCTAATTTCTCTTATCAGCCAAGCACAGTGATTTAAAATTCTAAATCTTGAGGTACATCAAATGGTTAAGACTTTTTTAATTTAACAAATTACACAAATTTTTCGATATTTCTAAAATAGATATAATCTTTTCCTGAAAGAGAACAAATTATATAAATTATATGGATCTCTTTTGAAATTGTAAATTTATTCCTTCTTTTCTAAGATAATTTTTTGGGCGCGCGCGCTTGCGCTTGTATTAAATTTAAATATAGAGAATGCCAATAAAAATTCAGCTAATTTTCAGTACTCCGAGGGATATTTGCTTAAAATTAAATGTCAATAGATCAGAGTCTTATGCCTCACCCCAAAAAAAAAAAAAACAGGGAGAGATAAAGTTTGGGTAATTCTGTTTTATGATTGTTTTGTGCAAATGTTGAGAGCAAAAAACCCAAAAAAAAAAGGTCTATCATTTTGCGCTCTAAATATACGTTATCCAATCAAAATTGCAATATATGTTGGCTCCAGATTTAATTGAACTTCTGGATTAATTGAAAACTAATTCTTTTTTAGAAGATCTCTCTCTCTCTCTCTCTCTATATATATATATATATATATATAATTGGCTCGCCGCCTCCACCGTATGTTGCCTGCAGACACAAGTCAAAAGTATGCCAAAACATGCCCCCCACACACACGCGGCTATTTTAATTAATGCCCTAAAGTGTGGATTTTTGCTTGCAAGATAAATACAAACACACACACATCATGACCCATTTTCATGTGTGTTGCATCACATCATTTTGTAAGTATTCTTTTAACCACTAGGACACAACTTCTTTTGAGGTTATAAATCCTTGACATCACATAAGCCCCCAACACACACACCCCCTACACACACATTTATGTATAGATGTATACTTCTTCTAATCCTTAATTAATATAATTCAAATTAACCCAACTTTGTGCTATTATTATTTAGAAATGACAGTTATATTCCTAAAATTGTTGTCTAAGAATTCAAATCATAATAAATAAAGGTAAAATTAAAAAATAATTAATTACTCCTTTTTTTCTTATATTACGGGAAAAAAATTTAAAATTTACCTTATATCAAGAGTGGAGGCAGCATATTGAATTTAAGAAGAATAAGAAGAAGCAAATGCCATTTTGGATATTATGTACTCTGTAGTTTATTTGGTTCAAGTCCAAGAAAAACACACCATCTTCTCAAAAAAGATGGTGCAAAAAATCAAAAGCCTTCAAGGTTTAGTGGAGTCTCGGATCATCCAAAATATAACATGGCCATCACTTTTGAAGGTTTCTTCATATAGCTAGCTACTTTTGTTTTCTAAGGAACAAGATTTTTTTTTTGTTGGCCAATAAGGGAATAAGATATTGAATTGAAGATTGTGGCACACTTTCTTGCTTGCTTGTTTTATTTTTTGGGCCAGCAATTGTGGCACACTTTCACAAAAACAGAAATGTTATAGAATATATATGTACATATGTGTGTTTAATTTCCCAGGGACAATGAATTGATCTGGAAGAAAAAGGTGATTTTATAGTTGCATCCCTACTTGATTAATTATAGAAAATTTTTTGTCATGACATATACATTTTCTTAGTTTATCTCTAGGTAAAAAAATGTCATGAAAAAAGATATAGAAAGAGAAGAACTGTAATGAAAGGAGAGGGAAATGTTGGTATTTAGGAAAAAGAATATAAACGTGAGAAAATGAACAAAAAATTTAACGACATATAAGGCCTAGTTAAAAATTGAATAAAATTAGATAGACTAAATTAACATATTTATAGTTTTTGTTCTGAAAAAAAAAAAATCATCATCATCATTATCACTCCATTATCTGGTATGGTGAGAAACTTGGGGACATTACTATCAACAGCCTAGACTAATCTGAACTATTACTGTGGGACTGTTACAGGATAAGTTATTTCATTTCGACCAGCTGAACCAAGCATCCCTAGGTAAACAAATGTCATTAATTAATAAAATTGAAATTTACATTCTAAAGATAAGTACAAATCATATTCATTAATTTCCTTTCATTTAACCGAATGGATTGTGGAATATCACATTTGCAGCACGTTGAAGAATGGGCCACGAGATATGTTCGAGAAGACAAAGTGGTGGATTTGGTAGAGACACAACACAAAACACAAAAACACAAAACATGCTTTCAAAGTATGATTTATTGTGTGAAATTAATCCTTTTTTTCCTTAAACGACGTTTGATTAATTGCTTGTTCAGGAAACAGAGAGGAGACATCGTGATCATCACCGTGTTATTAATTTGACTAACTTTTCCTTATATGTCTTCTTCTTCTTCTTCTTCTTCTTCTTCTCTCTCTCTCTTTCCCTCTCTCTCTCTGTTTTTTTTTCTTTTTTTTTTCTTTTTTGGTGAATCGATTTGCGTCTTCTATTAGTAGCTGATGATGAGACATTTGAATTTTTTTTTATTTGAGTTTTGCTGCTTGCTGGTTAAAATCACGTTTTTTTTATTTCAGAAGAATTTTTTGGATTTTTGATGAATATAAGAGGTCGTATAATTTCAACAAAACTCAACCCAGATTTATTAATTTACCCTTTGTATCAAATAGAGATGGTCATGTATTTTAGAAATACAAGATATACTAATATATAATTTCAGAGAAATTGAAAATATATTTATATTTATTTTAAAATAAAAAACAAAAACCTATATCATTTAAAAAATACAAAATAAATTATTTATTTTCTCTGAGTTCTTTTTTAAATGTATGAATTTTATGATTTTTCTGTGGCAACATTAAGTGGATTATATTGAATTCTATGCTGTTAATTACCACAACACCCGGCCAACCTTATTGATTTCCTTTAGTTGTATGAAATACATTTTGGGGAGCTGGTCAGCTATTATAATAAATTACTCCTTCCGGTTCTAATTATAGGAGCAGGATAATTTATAGAGATTAAAAATATAATTTAAGTTAATTATTTGTTTGTAATTTTTGTTGTTGATTTCCCTAAAAAATATCTCATTTGATCATTTGCATTGGAAACTGCCCATAATAATGAAAATGCCCATTTACTATGGGTAGTCTGGGGAAAAAATTTTAAATTTGGGAGATAAAGTAAATTGAACTATTACATTAAAGACCAAAATAATCCTCTCAACTATAGCTCCTACATTTAAGATTGGAGGGAGTACCGACATAGAGTGATGGTCCTGATGGAAGGGGCTTTGGTCGCCATGAGGTTTCAAGTTCGAATTCATATGTACATAAAAAGTGTCTTTTGACAAGCTACCCTTAATTGGGGCCAACAATATTTGAATCAAATCTGATCACATAGTTATATCAAAAAGAAAAGATTGGAGGGAGCAACACATTTGAGCGAGATATCTTGAATGATGATCTCTTTTGAAGTAAAAAAAAAAAAGTTCATAATAAAAATACGATATACCAAATGAAGCTATTCATTCACCTCAGAATTTGATGCATGTATTTTATGTGAAAAGTAGGCATAAAAACACTCCACTAAGATTTAATTAATTAAGATATGTGAAAAAGTGAAGTGAAATTAAAATTAGGCAGAATACAAATGATGAGCTTGAACTTCGGCATGCTGTAATTAACATGTGATTTTTTTGTCAGGTTAATTAACACATGACTACGGCTTAATGTTTCAGGTGTAGTTTTTATGGTTTCATACCAACTTGTTCTTGATGGTCTATGGATCCACTTAAGCTAATTAAACAACCTACGACTAATCAACTATCTTTTCGATAATTATATATCTATGCACTAGTGGAATTGGCACAAGTTGCAAGTGATCCAACTTAAATGGATATATATATATATATATATATATATATAGGTGAATCGCATCTAAAGCTCCTAGATCAAAGAAATTTGCATTTAAACCCACTATATTTTGAATTGACATTGCAGAGTGCTATATTTTTGGTGAAAAAAAAATCATTTGTCCCTTGTTTGAAATGTATATAAATAACAAAATATTAGTACATAATATGACAAGATTCATACATTAATAATATAATGTTCATTTATTATACATAGTTTGCATTATTTATATTTTTTCAAATGAGAGGCAAATGAGTCTTTTCACCAAAAAATACATATTTGCATATAAGGCCTTTGGCCTTGCAGAATCAATTTAGAATATGCTAGGCCTTAGGTGCAATTCTTCCATATATATATATATATATATATAATTTTTAAAATTTCAAATAAATGATAAATATTAAATAATCTTTTGATATGGTACTTCTCATTGTTTTTAAACTCGAACTGGCCCTAACAGTTGAACTAGTTAGACTACCATCAAAAGAAGAAAGTTGTAATATCCACCTTAACATTACTAGGACAACACACATGTATTGTTGTGATAACTAGAATTCAATAAAATCCTCTAAAGAAATTATTACAACTCAAGGGTTTGAAGATAATTAGTTAAAACATTGGGATCTAAAAAAAACCCTTTTAATATATTGTTTGAGCTCAAACCATGGTTAAAAAAATCGATTAAGAGAAAATACAAAAGCATGATAATCAATTCACTTCAAAACAAACTAAAATAAGCCTTCTAGCCCTAATTTGGTCTGCCCGCCACGGCGCAGGCCACGCCCGCCACAACGGAAGGCACAGAGGAACAAATCCCTCAAGGGCCTCTTGTGCCGCGGTGCGCACCTGTTGTCATGACAGCAAATTGCTATCATAACTTTTCTTCGAACTTTTGAAGCATTCCGTTTCGCCATCCGACATTTGATTTGAGTAGTTCAAGTGTCCACACGAAACTCTTTGAACCATCTAGCTAATGGCACTAGTTTCACATCTAAACAATCATCCATTTAAAAGATAGATACCCAAATCCAAAATGGTTTGTTTTCATAACAAAACATATACTATGGTGTTCGACTCACAATACACAATGCCTTTAGTCCTAGAGACACTTTGACCACCTCAAATAGACCACACACCACATAACAATTCATTCATATCACACAATTAAGTAGTCACTGACCACCAAACCCCCATTGGACAATAACACAACGGGGTAGATAAAATTCAACACACAAATCAATTGGTCATTTTGGCACTCAAAACACTTGACATATATCACATGTAAGCAACTTGGCCAAGAACACACTTAATCCATAACATCATTCTTGAACCAAGATATAAATACTTATCACAAGATTCACACAAATAATATCCAAATAATGTCATGTTTTTAAGTTAGCAATATATAGTGGCAATATTCATTATAAAATCAAAAAGGAAAAAGGAAAGAGCTATACTATAACGCTCTTCACTCTTCAAATGATTCTTCCTTCCCCTTGCCCCTACCGGAGCCCTCATTTGTAAAATATAACCATGGGGTGAGATAAACATTTCATTAACTAATATAGCTCATCAAATATTTATTATCACAAATAATCATGAAAAGTATCAAAACTATAGCAATAACAAATATATCATAATTATGAGATAAGTGTATCTTTTCTCAACAAAACATAGTTTTATACTAACATGATTGTCTAACCACTGAACCTCCAATATTCCCCACATGAAACTATATATTCTCTTAGATCAACCACTTATTGACCCAAGTACACTTTCGGTGGTAGAAATACCCGGCTAAAGGTAATCTAACTCGCCTACGGACTATGATTTTTCCCTCTTCACACACTTGTAATAAGGCATCGTTGACTCCTAACGGTATCCTAACGAGTACTATAGAGTTTTCAGACTGCCCGGATGTCCCATAGTAACAGTCCCATATATTACTGCACTGGATGTCTCATGATGTCAGCCCGACCATATGAATTTTTCTCTCACATATTTCCACACATACATATTTCCGCATATCTTAGGTGAACTCTCAACTCCTATGATCATGCTCTTTCAAAATTTTCCACCATTTTTCATCACATTTCCAGATCACAAACCTATATACATAGTATATACATTTCAATTAAAATCAACAACCATTTACAAATTAATTTTTCATGTTAAAATCATTTATAATGTCAAATTATGCACAAAACTTTTTAAAAACCACAATTTTATCATTAGTAATTACTTCTACACAATTATAATAGTTAATAAATACAATAAACTATATGATTACCTCAACCCCTTTGTCACACAAAAAGGGTTACCGTAGCTCAACGTTAGTTCCACACATTCTATATGCATGATATGGCTCGAGCAATGCTCAATCTACACCAATAAGTGACAATCATCAATTATTACTCCGGATAACTCTGAATTCACTAGATTCTAAGTGCTTCAAATACTCAAATTCCCTTTCTAACAATACCAACCATTCCCACACACTCTAACCATCCTATTAAACGTCCTAACATACCAAATTCACTAATTAATGTCCCACATTATCTCAAAATTCTCAAATTATACTTAGGGTTTGTTTAAACCCTTACCAAAAATTCTCAATCACCACAAAACTCATAAACTTAGGGTTAGAAGCTTGATTTAACTCCTCAAGATCTTAAATAAACTAATGGGTTCAATCTAAACCCAAGAAAATCGAAATTAAAGCCCTCATTACCCCAAATGTTTAGATTTTCGCATAAAAGAGGGAGAAGAGAGAATGTACAACTTACCCAATGGTGAATCAAGCTCCAAATTCCCTCAAAGTAGCCTAGGAATCATGCCCTAACAGATCATAAGCTTTCCTCCGTCGCTCTCTCATTATCTCTCTTTTTCTCTTTTATTTTTGATCTTTTTTTTCGCATTTGATAAGTGCAAATTTTGTACGTGCGCCGTGGCGCATCGACACGCCCGCTGCGGCGCATGGCACAAAAAGCCCCACAAAATTTTAAATTCCCTTTCATGCTATGGGCCACTTGAACCTCAACCTAGCCGTCTTCTAAGGTTGTCAAAGGATCTAAAAATCATATTAGTCTCTATAAACCTTGCTAAATAACAAGTTATTTAAATTGATCAAATTACCCTTAAAAATACTGATAATTACTAATGAGAAAACTTAGGATGTTACAAAAGTGATTTGATTCAATCATTTGGCCTATTTTAAAAGTTGACCTAATTTGGGCCGTTTTGACTTGGACAGTTCTTGAAGATCCAAAGAAAAACCCAAGACCCTAAATAGTTGGACCATTTTTTAATATATATATATATATATATATATTATGTATGTATGTATGTATGTAAATATTATTTTTTTATTTAATGATTATATTATCAATTAGACTACCAGTCTAATAGTTAAACCATAAAAACATAATGTGACTTGCTGACATTTTTAGTTCATCTTCTAGTCTGATTTTTAAAATATTGATACTTCATCTGCATAATTGTTTAATGCCTTCAAAAAGGTGCACTTAGTGGCTTACTGACCTACCAATTAGTGGAGGTTGCTGCGGAGTGCATATAGAAAGTGGCGACAAAAGGTGAAGAGAAGATATTTGTTACAGCGTTAAAAAGGTATGGCCGAAAGGCTGCACCTTAACCTCAAAATATTTTTGACGGACGAGACTACTTTAATTAAGAGTGTGGTAATAATTTTTATGGTATATATTGAGTAATAATCCAGATATTGATTTAAACTAGAGTAAATTATTATTTACGCCACTTACAATATTACAAGTTTAATTTAAAATATGGAGAATATTTATACATATATACACAAAAATACCATCCAGTTAATTGCACACAGATTTCATGGACGCTATCCATAGAATCATGAACATCAATGACAATAACCACTCGGCTTTTTGGCCCAAAAAACCACCCGATTTTTAATTTTTGACGAGGGATTAAAATGTTACTCATGAATAAATAAAATACCAATCCCTGTTGGCAATAAATAAATAAATAAATAAAATACCAATGCCTATGTGCTAACTTCATGGTAAATTTCGCTCACAGCATTGATTTGGATTCTAAAATTTTGAAGGATCCTCCTCTAGATTATAGAAACCTTCTCTGTTTGAACTATCAACTAATTATAAAGAATAAAAATTTAATTTAAGAAAATACCAAAAAAACAAGAAATCAAACAACAAATTTTGGACTGTCCAAGAATAAAACATGTTTAATCCCCCCCCCCTTGCAGTAGACATCTGAGTGTTGCTTCAGTTTGCGTATGTTTAGATTTTAATTATAATAAATTGTCCCTTTACCCAAAAAAAAAGCTCCTTTTAATTAAAACAACCTTTTTATTTTAAATAAAACCTTTAAAATTCATTTGACCAAAAACTTATTATCTAAGCATGCGTTAGTATCTATAATATCCCTAGTTTTTTTTTTTTTCAAATTTCAACGCATGTTAAAATCGAATTCACACACACAGAGACATGCATAAGTGAGCGTCATGAGCATCAAAGGATTCCAAATAAATCCAACATAATTATTTTTTGTTATTTTAATGGTTTATCAATTTAACTGGTCAGATTAACTTGAATTTCAATAATAAAAAATAAAAACTTCTTTTAGTGGATAAATATGTTAATTATACTTCAGGAAAAAAAATTTAACTATTCTAGTCTAATTCCTGCTACATATAGATTCAAACTAATAATTATTTTCCATCTTTGTATTGGCAATTAGACTTTCAGCTTGAAATTAGATGAATATTTTTAAAATAGAAATTAATGAATAAAAAATTAAAATTTTATAGTTTTCATACAATTAGGAGTAAATTATACAAAATTTTCTTGAAATATGCTTTTGAACTACAAACAGAAAAAATGAATACAAACTCCTTCAAAAAATTATTAAAATTAAACATAACTCACTTTGATATGGGACCCATTTTATTTTCAAATATAATATAAAGGGCACTTGCTTAAATACTTTGAATAAAAATACTATTAATGATGTTTAAAAACATTTATTAGGGGTAAAGGTAAAAATTTGTTAAATTTTAAGATAAATTTAATAAAGTTTAAGGTTTTCCTTGATTCCAGTGAAACATATTAAAAATAACTTATAAATAAGATCAAAGGGAGTACTAACTTCTAGATAAATATGTTAGTTATGCTTTAAAAAAAACTGTTTTAACTATTCATCATCAAATTCCTGCTACATATAGATTCAAACAAGTAATTATTTTCCATCATTGCATTGGCAATTAGACTTTCAGCTTGAAGATTCCCATCCTAACATATGGTAAGAAATTAGATGAATATTTTTAAAATAGAAATTAATAAATAAAATTTTAAATTGTATATTTTTCATAAAATTAGAAGTAAGTTATTAAAATTATTAAAATTTCACATAACTCACTTAGATATTGAACCATTTTATTTTCAAAGACAAACCTTTCCTAAAAATAGGATAATATTTATGTAATTTGAAAATTTTATGGGTGATTGTGTATTGTGTAGATCCAGAAAAAGAAAGTTAATTTATGTAACTTTTATAAGAAAAATTAAGGAAATCCAGTTAATTATATTATTTTAAAAGAAGGTCCAAGTTTTAAAAATATATCAGGATCCCATAATTTCAATTAAATTCAAGAAAAAATCCTATAATTTTAATTATATATCTAGTAATTATGCATCATTGACAGTCGTAATGCTTGAGTTGCTTGTTAGCTGTCATTTAAACTTTTTTTATTTAAATTTTACTCCTAACTTAGCTATTTGTTAAAGCTAAAGAAAAAAAAAAAAGATACACACATCCACACACTCACGCATGTCAATGATTTGAACCCTATACTTCATACTTGAGAAGTAGTGGTGTTGTTACTGGGACAACTAGCTAGCTATTGATATAGTTGCTTCTTTTTCCTCCTCCATTGATCTTTGCCTTTCGTTCTGATTATCCTTTGAAGCTTCATTAGCATTTTCTGAGGAACAGTCATTATCTCTAACACCTTCAACGTTACTATTATTGTTGTTATGAGGGATACATTTATCTTCTGTGGGAGATCTCACAATAATTTCGTGGAGGCTTTGAGACGGAACAAGTTGATTCATCTTCTTCATCTCTTTGATTTTCCCCCATAAAATTCCATATAATCCACAGATTATCAATACCCCTCCAATTACACTGCAAATTGTGATAAAAAGTCATAAATCATAAATGAACTTATTGTATATAACGTGCGCGCGTGCTTATGATCAAACATGAGCCTATATGTTATGTATGTGCATGCATGTGAACACAACCATGCACGCTTAAGAATTTCAAATGCACTATTGTTAGAAAATTGTGTGTTTTTTAAAATTTGTTTTCACGATAAGAGTATACTAAAAGTCGTGCTTAATGAGAGAGGGGAGACCAGTGACAACCATTGATACTATACATTTTTTATCCCCACAAAATTTATGTAAACTTTATATTATATACTAATCTTGACCCCTTCTAATTAAATGCTGAGTCTGCTCTGCTTGTGCTTGTATGTTGGCATGTGTTAGTGAGCTTGCAAGTGAAGGGCACACATGTGTGTATATTCTTTCTATCTCATTTTATAAGATAATTTTTGATGAAGTTATAGTAAATATCAATGAAGTCAGGTAAACTATAATTTGAAATTTTAATTTTTTTAATATATATATATATATATATACATATATAGAAATTTTTAAAAATACCCTAATCATTTATGGAGTGAAAGCAAGTAACAATCATTATTTTAGAATAATTGCTTTATTGATGAATCATTATTATTTTTTTGAACATCTTATATCATAGAACATCAAAACGTTAAAAAAAATCTTATAAAATCAGAAAAAAAAGTACCTTCCAAGATATAGCTTCTCATCCAACATGAAACAACTAGCAATGGCTACAAAAACAAGCATGAGAGGACTAAAAGCAGAGACGTAAAGAGGGCCTCTCATATGCATACACCATGCCATTACTACCACCATTACTCCAGACATAACTATTCCTTATATTCATAATCAAAATTCATGTCATTAAAAAAAATTGATCAATGTGCAAAACGAAAAAAAAAAATTATAGCATTGCTTATGAAAGAAATTAAGCATATGCTAGTTTCTCCTATAATAAAAAAAAAGATAATACCGTATAAGTTATAGTGAGAAGCCTGACATTCCAACCCAGCTTCCATTGTGTCCAATCCCTCTCAAGATAAAGAGCAAAAGCAACAGATAAGAGTGATCCCATGATACTCATCAAAGCTGTACTTGAGTAATGACATGGGTAATTCTTACTCATCTTTGTCTGTATTGCATTAACCCAAGGAAAAAAAAATGTTTAATTTGTAGTAAGTAAACAACAATGACAAGAAAAAGAAGTAAAACAACATATAGTTGGGTCAAAGAGAAAGACCTGAATGATGAGCCACAAAGCATAACTAAAGTTGCTTCCTAGAACGCAAAGAGCACCTAAGAGGGTGTTACCCCTAGAGGAAGACTGTGGTGATGCCATGTGTCCATTATGATGATGCATGAGGGTGATGTGGAAGGAGCCTGTGTGTATTTCTGAACCTTTGAAAAATGTCATAATCATAGCCCCACTTACTCCTGTTACTGTTCCAACAATCTTGGCTTTTCCTGATGATGTTCTTAAACTCAAACTTTCCAAGCTATTGATCATAATTTCAAAAATAAGTCATATTATTCATGATTTGTAAATTTTGGATGTTAATTTGTAGTGATATTATTGTATAGCAATTTTCGAGCAAAGTTGCTATATATAAAGACAAGAATAATATAACTTTTAGTCTCTAAATTAATTTCTTTCAATTATCAATTTAATTGCTGAAATATAACTCAACATAGCTTAGTCAATGCAGTTTATTGATTTAAATAATTATAGACATCGAGTTGTACTAAATCACAATATTATAAGATCGAGTTGTTTCGAGTTAAGATACAACTACCGATTGAGTTCTTTTAATTTGTAAAGTTAAGAGATTGAATTGATAATTGAAAAAAAAAATTTAGGAATTAAAAGTTATATTTTATCATAAAGAAAAGTTGGTTGGAGGAAAAAAAAAAGGTTTACACAAAGAACCATAAATGAAGGAAACTTTTGTGGAGGCGAAATCAGAGATGTGTTCAGTGTTTACAAGAAAAATCGTGCATCGCTAAAGCTAACCAATGTTATATGTTTGTGAGAAAAGAACAAAGAGAAAGGATTGAACTAAGAAATTTAAGAAAATGATAAAATAAAAAAGAAGAAAGAAAGTTCTAACTGCAAGGAAACTTACTGAAAAGAGACCGCCATTATAAAGGTGATAGCTGGAATAAGGTTGGCCATCGCTGAAACAAAGGTCGCCGACGTTAAAGCCAATGCTTCCAAATATAAGTTTTGTGCCAATGATCCTCTACAATAAAATATATGTATCACAATATTACTTATTTATTTAATTTATTTGTCACAAAACAATATTCAATAAACCATGTCTATAAACTTTTGTAACTTATTCATAAACAAACGTCTGCTTGTTAATTATATATAATAACTTGTCAATACCCGATTACTCTATTGTTTATACTGAATAAAGACTCATAAAACACTATAACGTAATTAGATCTTTTCCAAAAAATCTTATTTTTTTAGGGCCCTTATGTAATATCAAAACACTATAGGGATCCTTAGATGATATTTTTCCACGAAAAAGAACCTCAAATGCGGTAATTGGAATTACAGCAATAGACCTACGTAATCCCCCTCTATGCTTCTCCTCACTTTTCAACTCCTTCATCGGCGTCCTCCACCTTTGATGCCTTTTCCACTGGAGAATCTCCTCCACACATCAGCGGTGAGTCTCTGCATCCATGATCATTCACACCTGCCCTCCTCCTGCTCACACCACTCATTCTTGTCCAGTCTCTTCTTCTTCTTCTTCAACTTTCTTCATCATATGATTAGGGACCTGCCCACGTATAATACTCTAGTGGAGGCAATTGCACCCACAATTGTTAATGCCCTAAATAATTTTAGTCGCCTCCCTTAAAAAATATTAATTGCCCTCCATCACTTCAAAATAAATTCACTTGTCTCTATTTAAAATTTCACTTATCCCACTAGAAATTGGTGTTGATCTGCACCAGTGATGTTGCCAAAAAGCCCTCGTCAAGGAAGGAGAAGTGGGGAGTTTTTTTTTTTAATTAGGGTAAAAGACTCATTTAGAATTTTTTGGTATTTTATCATATAAAAATTCTATTTATCCCCATGACGTGCCAAATAAATATACAATAATTATCATTACATTACATTGTATTTCTTAATAGTACATTGAATTACATCTTCTTTGATTCATTGAAGAACAGGCCAAAATAGTACTCGAGGTCTAGAAAAGGCTACATATACTAGTCATTCTCCATGCTTTGTACCTTGCAATACTTATTAGCTTTGCATTTAATTCTCACTAAAATTGCCACTTCCCAAAGAAACATCAGCATTAATATTTTTGGAAATGGATTAAATACAAACATCATCCACACACCGGATCAAATATAAAACATTAATAACTAATTCATGATTTATAAAAAATGTTAGCTAAAATCTTAATTTTTTTAAAAAATTACATCTTTTCAATTTTAACCCCTTAAATACATTATATAAGTGCTTTAATAATGATAATTAAAATTTTAATGTATATATGATTTTTTTCAAAAAGAGTCATAATTAAAGTAGGAGTATAGTTAAAAAATAATTATAAAAATTATCTAATATCTTATATTTTTGATTAAAAAGTTTTCAAAAAATAACCTGTATTATAGTACAAAAGGAATACCTATCTTTTTTCCATAGGGGAAGGGTGACCTTTCCTCCAAAGGGAAGAGGTTCAAACTTACTATACTCTTACACGCACCTTCATTACATGTGCTGTAGCAGTGGAACCCACAAACCTCTCTCTTTTAAGGGGATGCGGGGTACCATTGACATCGGTATTAAATATTGGAGTAACATGTGAATAAAATTAAAAGAATATTTTATACCTCATGAATAAGATGAAAAGGGGTATACAAAGTAGTTTTTTTTGTTTTTTTAACGTGTAGGACTACTAGCCACCAGAACTAATATCGGAGTTCTGACAAGTGGCCTGGTTAGGTACCCTCCTCTGTAGTGGTGCTCTCTCAAAAATTCGAATCCTCAACGTTTTCGTTAGAGTTCAGATAGCTTGAAGGGCCATTTTACCTTTTACTTGTCATTAAAAAGAAATCATGTCAAACTAGCTAGTTATTCGAATATAAACAGAAAAGCCCAAAGCGCACACAAATACTGACCCGAATAAACCACAAAGAAATGCTTGAAACAATATCTTCCAAGTCATCTTTGGTCTCTTCTTCCTGCAAATTGTTTACCTTTTGTCATTATTTAATGAAAAAGAGGCATAGATATATTCATTGAAACTATTGTCAGATAATACGAAACTGACCATTCCAGAACGAGAGCAAGAGGAGCAATGAAAACAGTGGCGAAGATAAAGCGGTAGGCAACGACGACTCTTAGGTTCATGCCGTCGTTGACGGCGAGCTTGTACAGTACATTGACCCCGGCGTATGCTATCTGAACCACTACCATTAACATGGCCGGCTTCAACCTGTGCAACGCATTAGAGACATCTACCATATCTTTGTTGTCGTCGTCGTCGTCGTCACAACCACAACCACGACAAGCGGCAGCGCCACCGGCTGCTTGCTAGAAGACTTAGCTAGGGTTGAGAGAATTAGTGGGGTGTGTGGTGAGGTGAGGAGGAAGGTGAAGAGGGTATTTAAGGAGGAAATGGAAGAAGATCAGAGAGACTACAATTTCCAAAAATGAAGGAGGGGAAGGAAATAGCGTGGTTTCGCAGGAAACGTCATGGTTTGCGTATGTTCACCGTTGCAGCCAATGACCAACATAATTGCTTGACACGTGCTAATTGGTCTCTGGGATACACAAAATTCTCGGAGCAAATTAATAACAATGACGTTTTACTGATTCATAGACTAACCGGTCATATAACATTGCAATATATGAGCAACAAAAGAGTTCTGATAAGCAAGAAATTAACACAAAAGGAGCAGAGGGAAGAATCTACCCGGAGGACGATTACACAAGCATTTTACTCCCTCCCATAGCCGGTTTTGTCGTCATTATCCTCCAAAGAAATTCTTTCAATCACCTTGTGTACTAGGTTATTTATAATTTATTCAAGCTGTAAATATAAATTGAATTTGCTGTTAATGATGATAAAAAGAAAAAAAGCCAAGAAATCAAAGAGATATTCTATTTCAAAAATAAAATCACTAGAAATAATTACACATAAAATTTATTTCAATTCAAATAATGTGATTTTATGAGATAGTCTACAATTAACTGGTGCATTGGGCCCGTATAAGAATCTCTCTTACAGTTGAATCACTCAAGCTCCATGTTACGCAATTTCCAAGTCATTGTGAGTATTGGACGATTGATCCATTGGGCATGCATTTAGGCCCACTTGAGTTGGGTTCATAATGGTCTCTACTTCTAATTCTACTTCCACTCTATTTCTCTCCCAGGTAGGCCTTTCCTCCTCATCCTCATACTCTTGATATTTTTACAAGTCATCGTTTCCGTCTGTGAATGTGGAAACGGCCCACCATTGCTACAACCTCACCTGCTCATCCTCATGACATTTTTGTGTGATGAAGCACAGAAGAAAACTCTACCAATAACAAAATTTAACTTGCCCCACGTATTGATTTGTTAAAAGAATTAGACTATAACAAAAAATTAGGCACAGGAAGGTAAGAATTATTTAAAATTATAAATTAAGTATATGAAGGTGAAATTTGTACTAGTCAACAAATTAAATATATTGATGATATTGTTTAGAATCCAAATGTACTATAAGTGTACAAAATAATTTCACTAAAAATATAAAAAATAAATAAAAATAAATATAGTTTCAATAAACATGTAGGAAATGCATAATATATAATAAGTTGAAAAATGAAAAATTATATAAATTATGTTAGTAAAAATCTAAAAAAGATTTTAAAAAGGGAGAATTTCATTTAAGGATCATGGATGTGACATTTTTAAATCCAGCCCAAAACATTTTGAAAATACTCTATTAGGAATTTTGGTTTAAAATGAAATAAAATTATTATTCAAAATGACTGAAATAACCTTCTTTAAAAGAAAGAAACAAGGCAAGGGCAACTTTACTTGTTAATTACTCAATAGGATTTGTTGATTACTTGTTAAATTCATGACTTTCTCAACTGAACTAGATGACTTGTTAATCACATAATTTTACTTGTTAATTTCATAATAAGACTTGTTAACTATTTAACTTTACTTTGTTGATTTGTAACTTCCTAAGCCCAACTACATTACTTGTTAAATTCTCAACTTTAATTGTTAATTTTGCAATAGCATTTGTTAATTTCGTAATTTAACTTGTTGGTACCATGACAAGACTTGTTTATTCTATTGATTCAAAAAGCAACTAAATTACTTGCTAATTGCATGACTTTACTTGTTAATTTCTTAATAGCACTTATTAATTTTCTATCATTACTTATTAAATGACACTTGATATCTTACTTATTCAATATCAAACCTGTAATAAATCCGTTACTTGTGAAATTATTATCATAAATTATAAACTACTCCCTACGTCTCAAATTATAGGGCACTTTTAAAAGAGTTTCTCCATCCTAAAATATAAAACACTGTGAATAGATTAAGGTTTTATTAAAATGCACTAATTTTAATATTACCCTTTCTCTCTCTATAATTAATTTTCATCCTTTCTGTTTTCAGTGTATTAAATGATAGGTATTTTTGAAACTTTATATTTTTGTTTTGAAAAAATAAGGTTGTTAAGTGTATTTAATAAGATTTATTGATACGTGAAATTTTATCTAAAAGTATTTTATAATTTGAGATGGAGAGAGTACATAACAATGTTGTCAAACTCGTAAATTTAACTAAACTCATGATGAGGAAGTAAACTTGAATGATAAAATTGGATCATAAATTTGTAAGAGTTTATTTTTATTAATAAATAGCCATTAAAATTATGCAATTAAATAATTAAAATATAAAATATGATTATAATTTGATTTAAATATATATATATATATATATATTTCAAATATAAATCATTAAAACTAAATTCACCCACATTGATAGATTTTCATACTCAATATAGAAATTTCAAAATATGGCAACTTATTTTTGTTGTTTTCTTTTTTATTAATATTAATATTTTTCTTTTTGAGTTTTATTTTTCTTTGAAACATGTCCTACCGTTTTTATGAATTGAGTTCTATATAATACATACCTAATTTGCTCAACTTGGTAAACAATTAATGAGTTTAGCAAGTTTAACCGAGTTTGTATATAGTTCAGTTTATGAGTAAGTTGACACATTTTTATAAGTTAAAAACTTAAAAACAGTAAACTCAGATAGGCAACTCGTGAGTTTAATTGAGTTTCATCTAGTTCAAATTGATGAGCGAGTTAATATAATTTTATGACCTAGAAACATAAAAATGATAAAATTAGAGTTAACTCAAGAGCTTGACAACTATGCTATATAATATTACTTGTTAACTAAATAACATTACTTGATAATGTTTGACATCACTTGTCAATTTACATTTTATCTCTAATTAAAAAAGAGCAATTGTCAAATACATTTTATCCCTAATTACATTTTAGCACAAGGAAGTTAATTTTGCTATCAATTTAAATTCCACCTCTAATTACAAAAGGGAGAACTTAAAAAAATGCATGCTTCAACTATGTCGTCACCTTTTCTTTTAGGCTGACTCAATATTTGAAATTAGTGAAAGGGTTTTGCATATGGATGATCCTTTAGTCACTAGAACAAGTCAATTTTAAGGCAGATACTTCATCTTACAAGACAGTCATTCACATTGTTAATACATATGCTACTTATAATAACATTAACTGTATGATATTGAAATAGATCTCAAACTAGATGCCTGCTACAAAGATCTACACTTAAGTTTTTCATTTAGTATCACTTGTTACTCTTTTATATATATAACACTTGTAAGTTTTCTAGGTTTATTTGTTATTATACTTCATACAATTCATAAACCAACAAATTCATATTCCATTCAATATTATCACTTGTTAATTTCCTATACCAATCTTATTAATTTTCTAGGTTTATTTGTTATTATGCTTCATACAATTTACAAACTAATGACCTAACATATATATTGTTAAATTGCTAGGCGTACCTATGAATCCATTGATTTAGGAAAAATATAAGTCAATAATAAAACTTTGATTACCTCGAGTTTAAGCAGACTTACAATCTATTAAGCCCTTGCAGTTTTTAAAAAGTACAAAGATGATGGAGAGAGTGAACAAAGATATGTGTGGTAGTTATTGACAAATTGTATTATATGGATCATCTCAGTAACTGCCTCAATAATTAATTAATTAATTAATTAATTTCACATTATCTTTGACTTGGTTAGTTAATAGATAGGGAACAACTAGCTATTATGGGGTTGTCGATTGGGCCTTTGTCTATCGGGTTCACTTGTGTACTTCACCTATTACGGTCTACACAAGATCATAAAGACTAATCTATTCTGGGCTTAATATCTAATTAATGCAAATCCATAATATATATATTATAAATATTTCAACAATCTCTTATTTGTATTACATTAATTAAATAACATTGGGCTACTAGCAAGATTCAGAAAATCATCATTGGATTCTATTGGGAAGCAAGTGATAATTAGACACAAAAGCAGTGTTTCCTGATCTAAATAGAATAGAATACAAAATTTTATCCCAAATACAGTTCAACAAGATAATAACATAAATTCACTGATTTTTATGAGGAAACAAGTGACATGTATAACATACCATAACAAAATCATTGAATCCTATGGAGATATAAATGATATATATGCATCTAACTAAATTGTACATAAAGCAGTTCTTCGAACCGCAATTCAATAAAGAAATGTCACAGAGTCACTAAATTCTATAAGGAAACAAGTGACATGAGGTGCACTAATACAAATAATTGAATTTTATGGGGAGACAAATGATATAAAACATCGTAACATCTCAAACCAAAAACTAAAGCTTAGTAGAGAAACAACACAACATCACTCCCAAGAGGAAACAAGTGATACAAGATGCATAAACACGAATCATTGAATCTTATAGAGAAACAAATGACATAAAGCATCTCATTGTTTCTAAAACAAAATAGAGCATAATAGCAAAATGACCTTAAACCATCAAATGTCCTTAAAAGGACACAACTCAAACTCGTACTGAACTAAAGCTATCTCAAAAGATCAATAAAACCTATATGGGTAATGTCACGCCCCAATATAGAGGGTGACCGGCACGGGTGTGAACCGTTCTCACATTCCCGTAAGCCTCCAAATAAACATCTATTTCATTTCATTTTGTTTAGAAAGTGTTGACATATTTGTAGAAATTTTGGCAGAACCTCCCCTGTAACTAGGATCTCCCGAAAATTCTACAACAAAATTTTTTACAACTAACAGTATAAGTCAGGAGCATAGCTCCTTCCAGCCAACAACCAATATACAGGCAACAATAAGATTCATCAACAACCTATGTGGAGCATCTACTCTTTCTTTCAAATCAAAAGACATACATACTATATATTTACATTAAAGCAACAATACCAATAAAAAAGGTCCACCCACTGTAGCTAGTTGCCCTTTAGAGGTCGATGGTGGGATCAGCATCAGCTAACAAATCTGAGGCCAAAATAATTTTTCAGTGAATAGCATCAAAAAAAAAATTCTCAAAATTTTAATCAATAATCTCTAATAATAGTATCAAATAGTTAAAACAATTCCACCAAAATTTATAACATGTAAGTCATGACCATTTTTATAAAATAAAATAAAAATAAATTGAAAACAATTTATGTTATCATGCTAAAAGAAGTCAATCTGCTCTCATATAACTCAAAACGATACCAATTACTAGTCAAAATCGGGTAAATTTCAAAAACACATATTAATTAACATTTAAATTTCTGAGAACTCAACAGAACAGGTTACAAACGTGAACACACAGTTCATGAGGGTAAATAACCAAACGCGGCTCAGGCCACGAAATCAAACGTGGACACACCAGTCCACGAGGGTGAATAACCGAACGCAGCCGTAGCTACGAAACAAACGTGGACACACAGCCCACGAGGGTAAGTAACCAAACGCAGCCGAAGCTATGAAATAAACGTGGACACACAACCCACGAATACCAAACGTGAGAATAAAACTCACGAAACAAACTAGCTAGTGTTTAACCACAGCGCGCTACGGGCTAACGGAACTGCCGTTAGCAACAGTGTTCTGTTTTGAGTCCTCTTAAAAATCACATTTCAAACATGCGAGAAGAATAATTACTGCTATAATAAGATTATCATTCTCAATGCCAAACTCGCATGAACTGTTTCAATTCTCAAAATTTGTGAAAATCATATTTTGTGGCTAATATACCAAACTTGCAATAATTGAATAGCCACTACATTCCAAAGCTTAACAACCATACAAAAATACTTTCATCAATCTTGAAAATACATTTTTTGAGCATAATAAATGCACGTATCATAACTCGTTTGTCCTTCATTGATATTTCATAATTTTCAAAATTACTATAATTCATAAGAATAAAATATTTCAGAAAAAGGCTATTGAAAATAAATTAAATGGAATGCTATTCACTTACTCGTCAGAACTTCAAACTCTTAAGGATATCCTTTCTTTTAATTCTGATCAGGGTCTCCTTCTTCCTCACCCCCTATCAAGAAAAATCATTTCATAGATTCCCAATCTTTAGAAACAATTCCAAATTAACCATCCTCATCTAAAATTTAAAGCTAAATTTATGATTTGAAATCGGTCCAAGTATTATCACTAATTCAATCGCTTTCCTTGGTTATACAACTACAATATCCATTTAATTTAAAACACTCCTTTCTATGTATGCACATGTAATCACAAGGAAGGATAAATATCTAAAATTTCAACCCCCAACCCACATTTATCATATATTGTTACTAAGTTCAAATGGGTTTCTTGCTTAATTTTAAATTTTTTTTTGGTCTTCTCTCTACGTATCAGTACAGGTGACAGCAGAAAAATTTGAAGCTTCCATAACTACACATAACCAAGAAGTAATAGCAAGGCACACACACTAACTTCTGCGTTTTCACGTACACACACAGCACTTATATTCTTACGCACAGCAACAGAAGCCTACATGCCCAACTCAGCAAAATTAATGACACAAAGATTGAAACTCCTCACCTCAACTTGACTGACCCAGGCAGCGACGGACAGCAAAGGAGGAAAAAGAAGGTCCTTAAATACTGAACAGAGAAGAAAACTGACGCTGCCACACGTTATGGAAGGAGAAAACGAAACTTGCAGTAAAACAGGGGATGTACGCCAATCTCCACTCACCAGAAGGAAGAGAACTGAATCAACTGAGACAACCCAGCTCTTGACAGCACATCAACTTCTCCGGTGACTTAACTTCTCATTCTGATAGTAAACCGAACTTGAGCGACGCAACCAGAACAGCAGACGAAAAGAAAAAAAACAGAGATAGGAAATATGACAGTGAACCTCTTTGATGCTTCAGAGCTGCAACGTCCTCCAGTCTCATAAGCGGCCACCAAAAACAAGAAAGGGAATTGAGGCACAGAAAAATGAAGAGAAGAAGTGCACCAACGTTCCAGACTTCTCTACCACTTTCTCATACTCTGTAAAACCGACTTAGATAAGAGAGAAGAGAAAATATATCTGAGGGAACAAGGGTGTTCTGGTAATTTCAGAAGAGCCAAGCAAAGTAAAAATCTCATTTGGTACGCCGGGGATTCGAACTGGGGACCTTATGTATGGAAGGTTGCTCAGCTGCCACTAGACCAAGTCTTTAACTTGTTATATTTATCTCAAAAATTAATATAAACACACTTTAAGTAAGTTACCCTATATATATATATTTATTTATTTAGTTTAAATTTTTTTGTTGGGGTTATTACATTCTTCCCCCCTTAGAAAATTCGGTCCTCCGAATTTAAATTTGTGCTTACCTTAATCCACAAATAGGTATGGATACTTAGCATGCATGTCGGATTCAATTTCCCATGTAGCTTCTTCCTGAGAATGATTACGCCATAACACTTTCACCGAAGTGATTTCTTTCGACCGCAACTTCTTAACTTGTTGATCCAAGATGGCCACTGGAACTTCTTCATAAGATAAGTCTGGGGATATCTGAATCTCCTCAGTTTCAATTACATGAGAAGGATCATATAAGTATTTTCGTAGCATTGATACATGAAACACCGGATGAATACCCGACAGTTCAGGCGGTAATGCCAAATGATAAGCAACTGCACCAACTCTTTCTAAAATTTCAAATGGTCCCACATACCTTGGGCTCAGTTTACCTTTCTTTCCGAACCTCATTACCCCTTTCATAGGAGATACTTTAAGGAATACTTTATCCCCGGCCATAAATTCTAATTCCCGACGTCGATTATCAACATAAGACTTCTGTCGACTTTGAGTTGTTATCAATCTTTCTCTAATTATTTTCACTTTCTCAATAGCATCTTGCACCAAATCTGGTCCCAAAAGCTTAGTATCGCCAACATCAAACCATCCAATAGGAGACCTACATTGCCTGCCATAAAGTGCTTCATATGGGGCCATTTGTATGCTAGATTGATAACTATTGTTATAAGCAAACTCTATCAAAGCCAAGTAACGGTCCCAACTGCCACCAAAGTCCAAAATACAAGATCTTAACATATCTTCAAGTATCTGAATGGCTCTCTCAGACTGGCCATCGGTTTGCGGGTGAAAAGCAGTGCTGAGATCCAATCGAGTGCCCAAAGCTTTTTGGAAAGATCTCCAAAATTGAGAAGTAAATTGAGGACCTCTATCAGAAATTATGGATATTTACAAAGAAGTACACAAAGCAAAATCTAGATCAAAAACTAGCGCATATTTTAGTATCCTCAGAGTCATTTACAGTGAAAATATACAAAATTCTTTATATGCAAAAAAAGGTCCTTCTTAATATTTATTTTGAGGACTTTGAAACTTAAACAACCTTACACCCCTAAACACAAGTATCAAACTAGGAGTATGCACTATATCTTAAAACACTCAATTGAAAATAGATTTCCTAAGAAAAATCAAGGATGTTGATAGACATATTAAAATGGATAACAATCATTGAACAAAATGTCCAACAAAATATTTTATATCAATGTGGCATGACCACGAGTACTTTATTTCATTTACTTAATCATTAGCTAGTAACTAGTTATTAAAATGGAGCATAAGAGGCAAAAAGGATGCTCTTCCCAACATTTAATAAATATAAACAAATATAAAGTATTCCAGGAAAAATTAAAGGAAGTTAATAGTCTTATCAAACTTCAAATATTACTGTCTAAAGACTTGCTTATTCCCAAACATGATTTTTGGTAGTTGCACATTAAATGAATAAATTGTACAAAACCATCTTATTAAGGTATTTTAATTCCTTGCCCCAAGTCTCTATTCATGTGAGATAATTTGATGGTAGATTATTATGACATCCATGAGTAATATGATAATGTCCTTATCATGTACAACAAGAAAGGTTTATACCTTGTAACTTCACCATTATTCATTTGGTTAATCATAAATTATTACTTTCAACAAGACATTATAGTTATACTAACTTTGTGAGATCATCTTAATAAAACTAACTCCTTACTATATTTCATATATATTTTTTATTTTAACAAGTGGATTCTTAACAATCTCATCTTCATTAAATGAAGCTAATGAACAAACAAGCCTAGATAAAGGTGCTCTTAACAAGTAGGCTAATGGTTTAAGCCTGTAACTCTTACTACTTATTTGAAAGTAAGATTCAAATTTGATTAACTTGATAGTGAATAATAAAATTGGCACCTTCTTAATCCTATGCAATAGTAAACAATAAATCCCTTAGTATATCGTAAGATTAAGCTTCATCAATTGAATATCTCACTAATGATTTCCATCCTAGTACAAATAATTTGTCTTATATTGTTTCGGACATTAGATTATTGGGTATCTAGTTCAATATGGATAAAGGATAATGAGAAGGGTTACAACAAAATGTATTTAATGTTACCATACCTATAGGGTACAAGGAACATCAAAACACTAAAACCTATATTTGCAAACTTGCCAAAATGAGTGCCTAATCAACTACTAACAATAGTAATATCTCATTTACAAAAAGCATCCTTAACCAATAGTGTTTATAAATAATTTCAAACTTTAACCACAAATTACATTGACAATGACATACTTATAAGGTAAAATTAATTGTCAATATAATATCTTCAAATATAATCTCAAAACAATACACTATCATGACTTGACCCACTATAGCAAGATACATATTTAGGGACTCTCACAAATGATTATAATTAGTCCAAAAAAAGAGTCTTAACAATAGATAGTTGCTCAAAATAGAAACTGAAATTGAAAAACATAATATGGAAAATAATAATTATGCATGTACAACATAATTATAGTACAAAATTTTCAACAATTGAATTTTAGTTATGCAACTATTATCATTCACTAAGAAATTCCACAATGGGCCTTAACAAAAGATAGTTGCTCAAAAAATAGAAACTAAAATTGAAAAAAAATTGAAAATAGTAATTATGTATGCATAACATAATTATAGTATACAGTCGCTAACAAGTAAATTTCATGTATGCAACTATTATCATGTAGTAAGAAAACTCTCATACCATATAGATTTGGCTCATACAAAGTCCATGCTAAAAAATCCATTAAATATTTTCATATGTATGGGGTACAACAAATATTTTATACATCATAAGTGCTGTAAGCCTATCCTCAAAGGTCCAAACTCCAATATTACATTAACAACATCTCCCTTATGTGTTATATTCATTATTAATGCAATGAGATCCAAAACATGACAAATCATAAGACTTCTATGACATTTAGGATCAACTAAAATAATTTCATGAATCTTTTAGGTCTACTAGGAATTAGGGATATATTTGGCACTTTCCTGAAATTTCTGAAAGTGTTTAGGGAAAGATAGAAATTCTGGAAAAGATTTGGGGTGAAAATGCAATTCTGGAATTTTAGGGATGAACTTGTAATTTCCAGAAACTTTCCTGCATTCAAAGTGTAATTTCTGTAAATCCTAGGCTTTAACAGTGAATGCAACTGGGTTTTACATCGTAATTGACTTGAAATTTTTTTTTCAGCCCACAACAAAGTCTGGGCCTATATGCCACAGAAGCCGGATCCCTAGAACCCAGGATTCGCTCCTGTGACCCGGTTGCAATGTCTGCAGATGCCATGACAAAAAAATCAAAGGGCGACAACTCAACCCCGGCGGCCACAACGGCAATGCTGACACCATTCTCCAGCAAATGAATGGGAGAACACGGCAGCAAAACACTCAGAAAGTGTCGGACGAAGACGTGACACCGTGAACCATAAAGCGGAGCAGGACGGCGTTTAGCACCGCGCCCACTCAGGCAACGCAACCTGCGAACTGGAGTCTGCCATCAGTGACTTCCAACAACGACGGAACCTACTGCGCAACCTTGAGGCTGCAATTTCCAATGTCACCCACGACGACATAAACGGCGGAAAAAAGGCATTTTTCTTGTTCCGACGATCCTGCTGTCGACGCCATATGATAGCAGATACGATGTCAAAATGCTCAAACCGACGTCGCAAATGAATTTTCCAGATTTATTAACCCATCAAACATGCGAAGAATTTAAAGCCATGATTTTACTTCATATTTGGCTCATTCAAAATTCAATCAAGAAGTAACAAGAATAAATCTGAAACAAGGTGATTGAAACAGTCACAGGTCCACTTGATGTCACAGAACGTAAAATTATATTAAACATCAAAGTAGCTCCTTTTAATTCGAAATTTCATGATAACTCAATATTTGGCAGATTAAATGGTAACATGCATTAAGAAATTCTTTCATCTGAAGAAATCTTAATTATCTCAACGTCATATACAATTATCGATTACATACATGCTTCTAACACTTTACATAAATTGTAATTATTCACAAAATTTTAGAGATATCAATTTATAGGATTTTATGTTGAGGCTGTAAAAGTCATGATTTCATCAAATTGATTGGAGATAATTAATTCAGACCACTGACATGAATATTTTCAACTATGTTCTGATACCAAATGTTGAAAATATTTCAATAAACAATATAAAATGATCAAAGTAAATGTTAGCGAGCATACCTGTGAATCCATTGATCTAGGAAAAATATAAGTCAATAATAAAAGTTCAATTAACTCAAATTTAGATAGCCTCACAACCTGCTAGGCCTTCATAATTTTTATGGAGTGCATATATAATGGAGAGAATGAAAAAAGATGTGTGTGGTAGTTATTGACAGATTGTATTATATAGATCATCTCAACAATTACCTCAACAATTAACTAATTAATTAATTAATTTTACATTATTTTTGACTCAATCAATTAAGAGATAGAGAATAATTGACTGTTGTAGATTGAATCTCTATCTATTGGACTCATTTATATGATTCACCTATCACAATTCACACAAAATTATAAAAATCAATATGTTTTAGGTTCAATATCTAATTAATCACATCCATAATATATATAGATATTCCAACAAATACTTGTCACTCACTCGCCTTAACTTTCTCATTCTTTAAAAGTCAGGTACAAAGTGGTAACCAAGGAGTATCAGCAGGTGATAAAGATTCAAGCAAAATATAGAAACACCTCATTCGTTATTTTTCTTTCCGAAAACCTTGGACTTTCCTTTCCTCTGACTTTCCACACATTATTATTTCTAAACACAAGCTCTCCATTCTACTCAACTCTATTCAATCAATGCTAACTTACTCTTCAAAAACCCCTTGAAGTTGTTCCCGCCGGCCACTCTCTTCTTCCTTGCCTTCCTCCTCCTCTACATGCCAACAAGTAGTGTCCTCTTCATTTCTTTCCAGCACAAGGTTAATAGAAGAAGATTCATACGGGAGACATTTTTTCTTGTCCTTTCTCGCAAAGCCAATTATTCTATTGTTACTCACAAAAGAAGCAACGAAAAATTTGAGGTTTCTCTGCTTCCTAGGGAACTTTTTGCCTGAAAGTTTGGAACTTTGGCTGAGGCTACTCCCCATTTGAAGAGCTCTATAAGGAAGCCACCCATTGAAGGTGGATCAGCATCTGGTGTAGATGAGTTGGTGCCTCGAGCCTAATTGCAGTCCCACTTCGGAGGAAAGAGAGTGGAGTGAAAATTGGAGTTAGAGTAGTTGGAGTGGAAAGATTCGAGGTCGACGCCATCGCCGGTAGGGATGCCCTTGATTGACCCACATAAAACCCACTTAGATTCAAGCACAAAGATGTATGAACCAAATGAAAATCCAATCGCGATATGATTTAATACTTGGCAAAAGTAACGAAACTTTAACAACAAGGACATTGAAATCTAAAAAAGGTCAGGGAGGGAGACCTTACCACTGCCCAGATGAGAGAAGGAGAGGCACCGAGAAGGGCTGGAGAACGAGAGGGAAGGGAAGAAACGAGAATCGCCGATTAACATGAAGGACGAGAGAGAAGGTCGAATTGAAGACACCATGAGAATTACTCTCATCATCTCTCTGCCTCTGTGGGCAGCCAGGATAGCTAAGTAGTATGTGCGTCCGTCCCTCAATTGTCGAAGAAGGGTTTTCTCGCATTTTAAACTAAGGGCAGTTCAGTCATTTACTATAGAAAATTATTTTCATTTTAGTCCCAAATGCCTGCAGTGTATTATCTGATTTCTTTGGTACTGAATTTTAGTTAAATTGCCACTGAGATCCCATATTGAAATCATCCCTTAAAAAAAAATGATTTTAGTAGTAAAAACACACTTTCAATATAGAGTATTGATAACTAATTCATAGTTTTCAAACAAGTTAGTTGAAACCTAAATTTTTTAAAAAAATTTACATTTTTTCAATTATACTCTCATTAAATATCCTATTTGAGTGCCTCAATAATGACAATTAAAATTTCAATGCATTAATTTTTAAAAAGAATAATAAATGATGTAGGGGTATAATTAAAAAATTAATTATAAAAGTTCTTCAATGCCTTATATTTTGGACCCAAGAAAGCTCATAAAAGATGTTCTATATTGTGGTTTAGAGGGAATAAAAATTAAATTTTTTGAATAAAAATTTCAATAAAAAATAATAGTTCATAATACTAAAAACATAGAGAAATCAAAGTATAAAAATATTGTTATTCTAAAATATCAATCCTTTCTCACTACCCATGATTGGCTATTCCAAATTTCCATCTCATGGACAATTTCACTCCTCCAAATATCTTAACTCAATTATACATCTTCGGCTTCCCTCCTCTCGCCTCTCCCCCCTCCACTAGCCCTAAAAAAGCTATGTATCTAGATAATCCAAATTTAATATTTTAAAAAATTTATAAATTTATACAAAATGTTAATAAATTTGGTCAGTAGTTTAGACATCTCAGGTTTAATATAGACTAAGATAACATAATAACATGCCTTTCCTCCTCATCCTCATCTTTAGTGGTGGAGATAGAGGATTTGGGGAGCCACTGTAATGTCTTCCTTACATTACTAGGACACTTAACCACACAAACATTTTATCATGATAATTAGAAGCTAACCAACCATAGTTAAAATTTATTATGATAGAAAAAGATAAAATATATTAAATAATTAAGACCTATAAAGTTGAGATCCCAAATTTAAAACAATGTTTTCAAAGCTGTTCGAGCTCAAACATTTCCAAAATTAGAGTATTAAAGCAATTGGAAGTATGGAAGAACAATAAAATGGGATAACAAATCAAAACAAGAGCCTTGCTCTTGGTTGCTACAGGAATAAGACTTGTTTGCACGCAGAAGATGAATGTGCTCTAACTTTTTGTTTGGATGAAGAGAAAAATAAGGAGAAAAGAAAACTAGATGAGAAAACTTCTAAAAATAGGAAAGGAAATTTTTCCTCCTAGTTTTCCCTGCTTTCTATATTCATCCCACTTTTCTCTCCATCCAAACCTAGCTTTTATAAAGTGGGTCGTAGCTAGGGGTGGAAATAGGTCAAGCCTCTAACAGCACCATTTGATTTTTAATTAATCTATTTTTTTTATTTCTAGTTATATTTTCAATTATACTGAATTTATATATTAATCTTAATGTTGTTACTTTGTTATATTGTATTATAGTTGATAAGTCCTTTCAATTATTATATATTGTAATTGATAAATTATATTATATATTATATACTATAATAGTCCTAAATTAAAGTATATATAAGATGCTTAAAACTAAAATGTGAGCTTATTTAAAATGCTTGTTTTTAAGTAGGCTTTTAAATAGGCTTTCAGGTCAAATTAGACTTTAAGTAAGCTCAGGCTTGAGCTATGAAAAAGCCTTATACAGGTTTCAGGGTAGGTTCAAGCCTTTGATTTACCATACAGATTCAGACTTATTTGATTAAAGCCTAGCTCAACCTAGCCTCTTTCTACATTTAGTTGTAGCCTCCACTTGCTGGTAAGCACAAGTCAAAAGTGTGCTAAAGCATACACATGTATCCCCTTTTATTTAAGAATGAGAAATAAATGATTTTTAAATAATTTATATATTTTATAAAAAGAAATTTATTTTATAAACTTTTCATAAAAGTTTGATATTATTTTATGTTTGGTTATAATAATAAAAAATAATTTTTATTTATTTTTTTAGATTTTGTGATATGTTCATGAATCTCCATTTATATAAAATATTTTTTCAGTTATTTTAAAATTTTATAATATTTTTGTATATCTCCCTATTTTTATGACATTTTCTCTTATCTACTACATTAAATTATTTGTAGAAGCTATTCAAAATAACTTCTTATAACAATCAGGAATTTATTTTTTCCATATTAGATTATTTTTAAAAAAATTTAAGCCAACAACATAGAATTTCATAAAATAAATTTTTGAGCCGGCCTTAATTCTCCTTGGAAAACCCCTCTCAGTTAAAATCGGTCGCCGCCTCCACCGTATGTTGCTTGTAGATCCAAGTAAGAAGCAAGCAAGCAAGCGCAGCTACATTAATCCTTAAAGTCTGGATTTTTAATTTGTTTGCAAGGCACACACACTCAAATCATGGCTAGTTTTCATGCTTTTTTGAATCACATCATTTTGGAAGCATTATCTTAACTACAAGGACACAAACTTCTTTTGGGATTTGAATCTAGTAAGTGATTTAAGTGTACTCACTCAATAAGTGTCTTATGTGGCGTCCAATAGTAACAGTTTGACTTAATTGTATAGATCATCGTCAGCATATATATAGCCGCCAATGCCATTCATATATATTGAATATAACAAGAAGAAGCAAATGCCATTTTGAATATCATGTACTCTTTAGTTTGGTTCAAGTCCAAGAAAACACTCGATCTTCTCCAAGAGAGAGCACAAAATCAAAAGCCTTCATGGTTTAGTGGAGTCTCGGATCATATATCCATTATATTATAATATGGCCATCACTTTTGAGAGTGTGTGGGTACCATTTGAAGTTAATTTCTTCCTATAACATGTTTTTGCTTTTCCAAGGACAAGATATTGAGTTGAAAATTGCGACACACTTTCACTAAAAAGTAATGGTATATTCAAGAGTATCTAAACATACACATAGAACCTTACTTCAAACCATTACGATAGCTAGGCATTATATATATGTTTTGGAATATAGGCATAATATGTTCACATATCTCAAACACAATTATTTTTCTACTTTTTCCTCTAAACAACCGAAAATTCTAATGACAAGTATTGCTTGACAATGTATAGCATCTTCTTCTTCATCATTTGATAATTTCTACCTTTTATCCCCGCTATATATCTCGCACTACTTCACTTGTATTTTTTGAAGAATGATGGTAATCCCTAACAAACTCAACCTCACGATGGTTATTATGAGGGTTACGTTTTTCTTCTGCAGCAGATCTCACTGTGATTTCGTGAAGGCTTCGTGAAGGAACAATTGGATTTATCTCCTTGTCTTTTCCCCATAGAACCGCATACACACCACACACTATCAACAACCCACCAATTATGCTGCAAATTTCCAATGCCATGTCATAAAATATAAAGTATGTCTCTCATGCGCACAGACTTAAAAACTCAAATATATTTTAAAAAAATTAGTGCGTATGATTGCGCACAACCATCAATGTGTGTGTATGCATGTGTGTGCAATTTTATGTGTTTATTCATACTCCTGTCCTAATTAATTATATAGTAAAGTTAACTAACTTTACAATTTTATGTGCATGCGAGTGAGTAGTTAATATCTTTAAATTTGTAAAAAAAAAAAATGTAAGACTTTTCAATTTTGCCCTTCACTAAAATTAATGATCATAATAAAGTGTGTTTTGGAATTAAAAGTTTAATAACAACTTGATGCAATTGAAGAGGGTAATATTGGAAAAAAATTATCTACTATATCTTTACCCTATATTCCATCCAGTGCAAAATATAAACATCTTTTAACGATAATTAAAATACTAATAAAATTCTCACTCTCATGAAAATATACATTATTTTACTTTTTTACCTTTAGTTTCAATTTATGATGAGTGAGAAAAAGGTCATCAATTCACAAACATGAGAATTTAAGTTAATAAATACAATGGGTAAAAATTTTTTTCTACAAATACTAAGTTGCTTATATTTTGGACCAAAATTAGTTATGACAAAAGGCTTGTATTTTAGATATGAATGAGGTGTGTTAGAATGGGAAGTGACAACCTGAAAATGGGAAGAGAACAAATGAACAAAGAGCAACAGAAAAATACTACATTTTAAATCAAAACATTAATACTCAAGTTGATAGGTCCTTTCATTTTATTATTAAGCTCAATTTTATTTGATATGAAACTTTCTATATTAATTTAAATTAACTCATACTTAAACATCCTAACACTATATTTAGGATCAAATAGAGGTTCAAAACTTTGCTCTATAATTAGGAGGGGGAATATGCATGTTGCGAATAACGTTTTATACAAATAGGCTTTATAAATGTGCGCGCTTGTGTATAAATTGTGTGCATATGTGAGTGTATGCAAGTTTGTATGAAGATGAAACATACCTTCCAAGATATAGCTTCTCGTCCAACATGGAAAAACCGACTAAGGCCACAAAGACAAGCATAAGAGGATTGAAAGCAGATACATAAAGTGGGCCTTTTATGTCTACACACCATGCCATCACCACTACCATTATTCCAGACACAACTATTCCCTATATTCATCATCATCATCATCATCATCATCCATATAATTAACAAAAATTGATTTATATGAATTAATAATAACACACCGAGTAGGCAGTAGTGAGAAGTCTGACATTCCAACCCAATTTCCATTGAGTCCAATCTCTCTCAAGACAAAGAGCAAAAGCAATAGATGTGATTGACCCTATGACACTCATCAAAGCTATGCTTGAATAATGACATGGGTAACTCTTGCTTATCTTTGTCTATATCACAAGAACAAAACAAAAAGGAAGTCAAATTTCAAGAAGTAAAATATAATCCCTTCACTCAAATTTATAAGACACTTTTGGATGTAATTCGGAATTTTAAAATATAAGATATTTTGATAAAATTAAAGTTTCATTAATTTTACAAATAAAGTTATATTAAATGATAGGTATAATTCTGAAAATTCATATTTGTGTTTTCTTAAAAAGATAAAATTATAAAGTGTATTTGAAAAATTTTGTTGGCAAAATAATTTTGCCCAAAAAAATTTATAAACTAAGATAGAAGAATATGTGGTTGGTATATTATTATTCATTTTGAGAGGAAAGACCTGAATGATGAGCCATAGAGCATAACTGAAGCTGCTTCCTAGAGAACAAAGTGTGCCCACCAAGAGAGCCTTATTACCATTGGAGTAGGATTGTGGTGATGCCACATGTATGTTATGATGATGCAACAAGGTGATGTGGATGGAGCCTGAATTTATATTTATACCTTTGAAAAATGTCAGAATCATAGCCCCACTTATTGCTATTAATGTTCCAATAATCTTGGCTTTTCCTGCTGTTGTACCTAAATTAAATCTTTCCAAACTGTTCACAAATTAAAACACATATATTTAAAGACTCTTAAGACATACAATAAAAATGATCAATTTAAAATTTCAACTCTCCCCCCTATGAACAACCTTTTATGGACCTTTATAGATCTCATAATCACTAGATCAAAGGGACATTACATATATAGAAGCTAAATTTAGAGGGAAAAAGTTTAAGTAAGGCAACGTAAAAGAAGGAAAACTTTGTGGAGGCGAACTTCGAAATGTGTTTCCAATTAATTAAAGTTACAACAATACAAAACCATCACGGAACCTAACCCCCCACACACACATATTTGTCAGAATAAGACAAAGAGTAAAAAGATTGAAAATAAGAATGAGAAATTAAAGAGAGTGAAGAATAAAGTATAAAAAAAAAAGAAAGAAAGAAAGAGAAATGCAATAATGAAACTCACCGGAAGAAGACGGCCATCAAGAACGTGATAGCTGGAGTAAGATTGGCCATGGCCGAAGCAAACGTTGCTGATGTTAAAGCCAATGACTCCAAGTATAGGTTTTGTGACACTGCTCCTCTATGAGTGACCATTATAAATTCACACATTGTAACATTAGTTAATTTATTCTATATTTACTTGTCAAGTACTAAAGATAATATCTGAACATTTCTATTTATAATTATTAGTTAATTTATACATTATAATTATATAAATTTCTCCTCCAATTTTTTGTTTTTGTTTTTGAATTTCAAATGGAGGCAAAAGCCCATAGGCTGAAAAAGGAATAAGAAGGTAATTAAACCCATGTTCCTGGAACTGTATGCAAGGTTATAGTTCATAACAGTTAAACATTGATGAAGTGGTTCCATAACAATGCGTTAATTTCCGCTCCATTTGTAAAACTAACACACAAAGCCTCTCATCTATTCCTTAAATGGTAGTCATTGCTTCTTTTATCAAAAGATGTAAAAACTATAAAAGGTCCCACACATAATAAAAAATATGTACAAAGGATGTACAAACCATCAATTTGACTGAAATTAGATAGCCACATTTCCTTTTATTACCAAAAGATGTACAAACCATGAATTATATTAAAATTGATACAATACTTCGGTAATTTACAAAATACACAAGAAAAATGTGTAATTTTTTATGAACATAGGTCCTATTTGGTTACTAGAATGGAATGTAATGAAATAGATTAAAAAAAATTAACACAAAAAATAAACTAAACCACCATTTTCCCCATGGTAAACATGATAAATTTCATTAATATACATTAATAATGTGGGAATTATCATGTCCCCTAAAAATCTCATAAATCATGATTTCTAATCCCATAAACTAAATTACTTCTCCTCTTATGAATGTGATCATCTATCTTCTTTAATCATCTTATTTTTACCTTTACTTTTTCAATCCATTCCTTTCTAGTAAGCAAATGAAGTGATGGTGTATATTTTATTCTTCATTTGTAGGGAAAGCTTGTGTTGGTTTTAAATACATAAAAAGGCAGCCTGTGTAACCATCAATGTATTATATAAATGTTAAATCTTTTTTTCCTATTACTCCAATGTGCGATTAAATATCCATGCAATTATGCACGGGGCAATGGTGGCCGGCGCTAACATAATTAATTACGAAAAGTCCATGTAATTGATTTACTATTTAATAGGATATCTAATAAAGTTTTGAAAATAAAGGAGATATTGGTGTAATTTCAATAAAATTTACCATGTAAATCATTCTAAAATTATTCATATATTAAAATTAAATTTTAATCCTATCATATGAATGCATAACTTTGCAGAATTCAGCAACATACATACTCTGAATAGCTTTATATAAATAAAATGAAATACAAGTGTTGCTTGTTAGTTATACGCAAAAATAGCAAACCATGGCCTACTCAGTATTTATAAAAACAGTCTCCAGACACAACCGATTGGACTTGAGCTGTGAAAATAAAATAAAAATAAAATAAAAAAATACATACATTTCTTTATAAAAATATTATTTTAATGGTGAGCAATGAGTGACAGAGAACAAATAAAATCTATTTTTTTAAAAAAAATTTGAGACCTAAAAAAGAGATTTAAATCCTTTAAAGTTGGGATTGGTGATAAATTTATGTGAATTTTTTTAGTTATTTTATTATTGTTTCCAAAATATAAAATCTTCTCTCCCTTTCTCAAAAAAGAAACTTCACATAAATTCAATACCAGAATCTGAATCCCTACAAAAGACTGCTTATTTAATTTCACGTAAAGTTACAAATGGAAGGCGGATATGTAAAGGGTCACGCATCGCCACGAAACTACTTCGATGCTTTGCATTATTTAGTTCCTTCTAAAACTGCTTCTTCAAGAAAAGGTGACAGCTCACATATCATCAATTTCCTTTTTAATTAACTTTTTGTCATTAAAAAAAATACATATTAATAAACTAGTTTTTACCATACATAATAATTATTAATTATTTGATACATACCCAATTAACCCGCATAGAGATGCCTGAAACAGTATGCTCCAAGTCATCTTTGGTCTCTTGTTCCTGCAAAATAATCAACCATTAGTCATAATTTAATAGAAAATAAAAAAACTCTAATTTCCTTTATTAAGCATATATATATATATATATATATATATGAGAGCACAAATAAGGCCTTTTCCTTCCCCCCCCTTCCCCTTCTCTTTCTTTTCTTGGGTTTTATTCTATTATCTAGCTCAAATAGAAGATTATTTAATTTCCATTACCACCATAAAATGCTTTGTCTTGTAGTAAAACAGCAAAAAACTAAAAATCTAAAGGAGAATGACAACAAAGTCTCAAAACTTGAAATTTTTGATAGTTAACTCTCAAAAAAAATTAAAAATAAGTTGCAACTGAGTTATATTTAAATTTAATTGTCTTATTTATAGTTAAAATTCTTAAATTTATAACTATTTAAATCAATATTTATAATTAATTTTTTTAAAAATTTTGTCAGGAACTTAATTGTCACAAATTTATTGTTTTAGGACTTTAATTTCATTTCTCAATTACCTATGTGCATACATATAACCAAGATCTGTGTTAATATTTCTTATTATTTGTTTATATGTTTACTTCTATTAAAAGCAATCCTATTCAAAACATTGTTAAATTCACACATCTCCTCACTAGAATTAAAACCTTTCCCTAGATACCCAGTTCCCGTTGGTAATATCAGTGTTCATATTATTGCTTCACAGCAACACAGAATGAAACATAGCAACATAGACACATAGTCAAAATATTGTCTGATATAGTGATGATTAATGAATGGACCTTTCCAGAACGAGAGCAAGAGGTGCAATGAAAGCAGTGGCGAAGATAAATCGATAAGCAATGACGACTCTCAGGTTCATGCCATCGCTGACCGCGATCTTGTACAGCACATTGACGCCGGCGAATGTTATCTGAAGCACCACCATCAACATCGCGGGCTTCAACCCAACCACCACATTCCACACATCCACCATCTTCAGAACCACCACAACCAGCGGCTGGAATCAGTTCGGGTTGCAGGAACAGAAGGGAATTGCAGGAAGAGAGTGTAACAGTAGGGTTTAACTTTAACAGTATATCAGTGAAGAGCTAGGAATTAAGGACGAAGGTGAAGAAGAAGAAGATGGTATTTAATTTATTATATGGATCGGAAACTATTGAAGATAAGAATTACACTTGACGCCATCGATTGCGTCTGAAACTGTGGTATTTGACACGTACTTGCTCTTCTGGTCATCTTCCACAGTCCATTCACCTCTCTGCCAGTGCTCACTCACATGACGACCCTTATTTTCTGTCCATTAACCTCCATCGGATGTTACTTGTGCACACAAGTCAAGAGTGTGTGCCGATGTATGCAAGATATGTACAAATCATAACCAGTTTTCGTGTGTGTGTTGTGTGAGATCCATTTGGAAGCATTATATTTTTGAGTAAGACAAATGTTGAGGTTATCCATAATCATGCATGCGTCCACACACATACGCTCGCATATATATATATATATATATATATAATTGAGTATTTTTTTTTTCTTGCAATGCACGGAAAGTATAATAACTTTTTTTTTTCTAAAAAAAGATTGCAGCTATATTTTTTTCTATTTAAATTCTATGAAAATATTTGGAAAATTAGTATTAAAGGTATCGGAATGAAATTGTGCATGCTTCAATTCAATTAGCCACTAGTGTAGAATTTATATTTTATAAAGAATTTTTAACATTAGTTAAAACACATCCACTGTTGAAAATAGAAGTGATAGTATTTTTATAATATTAAAAGCCAATATAAAACTTTCAACAGTAGGTAACATATCACCTATTGTTGAAAGTGAAAATTTAAAAAAAAAATAAAAAATTGTCACTTTCAACAGTGGGTGGCTCAAACCCATTGTTGAAAGTGAAACTTTCAACAACGGGTGAGAACCACCCACTATTGAAGTTCACTTATTGTTGAAGGTGGCAATTTAAAAAAGATAAAAAAAATTTCACTTTCAACAGTCGGTGGCTTTCACTCGCTATTGAAATCTAGAATTAAAAAAATTAAAATTCTTTATATTCAACAGCAGGTAATACTTCACTAGCTATTGAAAGTTAGATTTCAATAGTAGGTGATGTGTCACCTGCTGTTGAATCTGATTCAAATTTACATTAAAAAAATTGCCCCCTCCTTTTTCATTATTCATCATCTTCTACCCCACACCTCCACCGTCGGCCCCCACCCCTCCCCTCCCCTCCCCTCCCCTCCCCCTACCTTGTTGCCCCCTCCCTTCCCCTTCCCTCACCTCGTTAAAAGTAAACTTTTAACAGTAGTTATGACTAGAACTAGAGTTAAAAGTGGATTTTTAACATTGGTTATGGCTAGAACTACTATTAAAAGTTTTCTTTTTTAAAAAAAATTTCATGAGCAACTTTCAACAGTATACATAGACCTACTATTGAAAGTTTATTTTTAACAGCGATTATCCAACTGTTGTTAAAAGTCACATACTTTTAACATCTCTTGAAACAACAACGGTTGCAGAACTGCTGTTAAAAGTTTTTTTTACCTACTATTAAAAACTTATCCTGTAATAGTGAGCTATATGGAGAGAGTTAAAAGAATGTACATTTGTTAGGGTAAATAATTAATAGAGGGATTTGAATTCTCTTCATACTTTTCTTCAATATCTCTCTCTCCCTATCCAATCTCATCCATCTATTTAATTATTATTTTGATTTGATTGTTTGATATTGCTAATTATGACACCAAAATAAATAGGTTATTCGCTATTATCATTTAAATGCTTTTGAAAATATGATCATAATGCTTACTTATGATATATTTTTTTCAGGGTTAAGGTGTATTCTTATCCCTGAATTTTTTTTAGGAGCAATTTTACCCCTTATTATTTTTCTAAGGAGCGCTAGGCACCTTGTAGAAGCATTTTTTTTGCTATTCAAAAAAATAATTTAGGGGTAAAATTGCCCAAGTTATGAGTACAAGGATAAAATTGCTCCTCAAAAAAAAATTTAGGAGTAAAAATGCACCTTAACCCATTATTTTAATATCATAATTAGCAATGTTACACTATTAAACCAAATAAATAATTAAATGAATGGATGATATTAGATATGGAAGGATGCATTGAGAGATAGTATGGAGAGAATGTAATGTAAATTTGAAAAATTTTCATTTAAATGAGAATAAAATTAAAAATTTATTCTATTTTTAGGTAAAGTTAATAATTTAACTATCCCTTCTTAGTTTTAATGAGACAAGTGAGATGCCTTATAATAGAAACTTGGAGAAGTATAGGTTTTTTTTTTTTTTGGCTACCTCTAGTTAGATTCGGTGGCAAGTTTTGCATGGAAACTTGAATAACTTGAATTGGAGTCCTAAATTTTAAGATGTGGGTCTCAAAAGCTGAATTTTTTTTAATAAAAATACTATTATGTTGTAGAATGAACAATGATGATGTAACACCAACATTTGACGTGGCGACAATGCCTACATAACAATAAAGCTATCATTTATGCAATAACCCAAACGAACGAACATTTTTGAGAGAACTTTTTCTACAGAAATGAAACCACCTCCTCCCCTCCTAACCCTCTTATACAGTTAGGATCACGAGCCGCATGTTGACAGCTATAATACGAGAATAAGGCTACGATTTAATCCACCTATTATAAATATTTCATGTGTTTAGATTGCATATGTTAATAGCTATAGGTAGGTGCAAATGCAGATATTTAAACCAACTCATACATGATTCAACAAAGATTCGATCACTTATAATTGATAAGTTATGAAATTATAATTTTCAATTATAATTTTTAATATTGCTGATTTATGGTCATGTGTTATTTTGTTAGCAATTAAACATGTTGTATATATATATATATATATATAGGGTTAAGGTACACATATATTTTTAAAGTTTCCATGCAGATACATCTCATATTCTTAAGTTTTTTGGCACAATTTCTCCCCAATGTTTTTCAATTTGATATAATTTCACCCTAACTGTTAGTTGACCATTAACTTATTAAATTCAATCGTAAATGCCTCTGTTGGATGGCCATGTAGGAGTCCCTGTCCAAAGTCTTTTTCTATTTTCTTTGCCATGTCAATTCTTTTTCTTCTTCCTCCCTTCCTCAATTTGAAAACTGATAAACCAAAACAATTCCCAGAAACAAAACAATTCCTTGATAAACTAGAACAAAATCTAAGCTATACAATTTCAGTCCAATTCCCAGAAATCGATAAACCAGAACAATCACTAACCCAACAAATTAAGAACACAATTAGGGCAAGAACAATCATGCAGAAGTAGAAGACAGGGAAGGGGAAGGGGACTGATTCGATCATGGTGAGAGGAAATCAACACAAATCAAAATAAAATTTCACAACAAAATCAGATTACATTTTACAGCAAAATTTGACCTAGAATTAAAGGACCTTGGAACCAAAATCAAATCTGATTGTAGTTGAAGAAGAAGAATCAAAGGACCTTCGAACCCAAACCTTCGAACCTGGACCATCAACCTTTGTTCCCACCATCAACCTTTTGAATATGTTATTCTGCTTCAACGTTTGCCATCTCCTTTGCCTTTGAAGGTCAAAGGTCAACAGACCTAGTGGTCTCAAAAAAAGAGCAAAGGTGTGGGTGCATAACAAATCTGAAGACCCGCCGTCGCCACAGCGAAGAGTTTCCATCACCGCCACAATTGCAAGAAGAGAAAGGGACAAGAAGGAGGAGGAGGTGCCATCAAATCTCTGCTGTAATTGAGGTGTATGTCCAAGTCATGGCTTGTGACACTGCATTTTCAACGAACATCCCAGCGCACCCATTGATTCCTCTACACAACTGCTTAAGATTCTGGGAAGGGGGAAAAAAAGAAATTATTCTTCAAATCCAAGAGATATGAAGGCATAGATTCGAACCCAGATTTGATGAACGAAAACAATGGAAAGATGTATAGCAACCCAACTATGAGAACAAGCACCCTTGCAATTAATAACCCAGATCAAGATTGTCTTGAAACATTACCACAACATCAAAATCCCATCCACTCTCCTAGTTCGTAGCCTCACACACTGGGTTCATGGGTAGAGGAAGAAGACCAGGAAGGGTAAGGTAACTGGTTTGATTGGAAGGGTAGAAGACCAGATGAAGGAGACGAGGATGGAGAAGGGAAATTGCTTTAGAATATATGATAGAACACATTTATTACTCATTTTTATATGTCAATTAGCATCATTTATTATGTTTTATTAGCTTAAGGTGCACATACATTGCATTAAAAGTGAAATTTTGCCCAAGTGCTTAGGTTTTGTGTACTAGAGGTATTTTAATTCAAAAATTAAACTTTCAAGAAAACGTATGAAAAAATTAGTCAAAGTGTATTTTAAGTGCAGAAGAAGAGTGGTTAAATTATATTTTATAAATTTATTTTAGTCTGGAAGTAATTAAATAAAAATCAACACTTTTCATTGACTTTTTTAAGTGTGCTTGTTTGACCTAATTTTGGGTTTGCATTTGTGTGAGAATTTTTGTATGATTTTATGCACCCAAAGACTTGGATATTCTAATGAATTCTTTCTTCTAAATATGAATTTAATTTTGCATTTTAATTAAATTTTATGAAGCTACATGTTATTAAATTGAATTATGTATATTTTGTGATATAGGTAATATGTGACTTAGCTTGTGTATCAATTGGGTAAATGAGATCAAAGCTTCAAGGAGCCAAATCTGATCATTTTGGACGTGCTTCTCTCCTAATTGGGTAGACAAGATCTATTTAAAATGTGGATGAAGTATGGGATTAACTTGACACACATTAGAATCATCTATAAACTAATAGAAGAGTACCATCTGACAAGCCTCTTCCATGCGTTTTGGTCTCAATTGCTTTATAATTTTATTTTATTTTATTTTATTTTATTTTAATTAAGGGATCAGATGAAGCAACACAATATGCACGCAAAAAAGGCCACAATTTCAGATCATTCACTCATTTAGACAACAAACTCATTTATCTCTTTCATTTTCTCTCACTTATTCTTCATTTTCTCTTTCAAGCTTCTGCACATCCATCCACCTTTCCTCCATTTTCAGCTATCAAATTCACACAATTCTTCCACCATTCTTTTTTTCTCACTTGTGTAATATTCCAAAGTACATTTATAAAATTAGAATAAATAATAAAGTAATTTTTGATATTTTATTAATTGTTAGGGGGAGATCAATAAGATATGTTGGCCGTGCAATGGATTTTCTCTTGATCTTTACTTGTTAGGTTGTTCGTTCGAATCTTAGTGGTGCATGGAGAGAGAATTTTATTTTTTATTTTTTAGCTTAATCTAGATGAAATTACATGTTTGCCCTAAAAAAAAAAAAACAGAAACAGAACACAAAAGCAGAGAAGTCAGAAACGCAATTAATATACTCCTCCTCTGCCATTGTATTTTTTTTGGGGATTTCGCTAGAAGTCGAGAGAGAGAGAGAGAGAGAGAGCTGGATCCCTTCATTGTTCCTCCTCCCTCTCTGTCCGTCGGTCGGTGATCGTGGGTGCGCTTCTTGCCGCCGTCGCTGGAAAATCGAAGGTGCGCCAGATTTTCTCTTTTTCACTCTTCATCCCTGCTGCGTCATCTCATTTGTTCTTGCTTCTTCTCCTATCTTCTTCCTTTTGGTGGCTGGCGTGAGTTAGCGTTACCGGCGAGTGCAAGAGATAGTTGGATGCTGTTGGAAGATCGATTTATGGTTTCTCTCCTCCTCTGTTTCACTGTGATATCTTCCGACTTCCTCCCTCCCCATTTTCGCGTGACAGAATTCTCTTCTCTTTCTTTCTGGTTTGCTGCCCCTAATCTGAATCTGATGTGGAACGCCCATATGGTTGGGAAAGCTCTGATCCTTTCATCTCATCTCTCATTCATTCCATAGGTGAGGAAATTTCTACCTCTCTTCTCTTCCTCATCGGATTTGTGTGCGCATGAATGATGGGTGGCTGAAATTATGAACTTCTTTCTATGTTAAATTGTTGTGCGTGAATGAGTAGAGCTGTAGAGGTGGGAATCCAAAACTAGATGAGTTGCATGTTTTAAGAAAGCTCACTTGATTACTTTGGCTAATGTAAGAGGAGGAAAATGAATTTACGTTTGATTTTCTTTTTGAGTTTAAATTAATTCTTGGTGGGATGAGTAAATATACACACATATATGATAAATTCAAATATTGATGCTGATAATCATTGGGCAAGTAATTGGAGGTTAAGAAACTCCGTTAAATGGCTTGAAAATGATGTACATAAAGTGTTTGACATAAAGCCAAAGAAAAAGCTATAAACCAATGGAGTAAATACTTATGACTAAAATAATATAGAGAAATCTTAGGATATATATAAATGGAAGTGAATTAGGAAACTTTGAGTTACTTAATTTGCTTTTGATTATATAAATGTTGAATAGGAAATTGTTTAATTTGAACAAAGGCTAATAAAATTTATAAAGAAATTTTATAGGATTTGGAAGAAGAAAAATTTGAAAGGAACTTTGGAAAAGAAAAAAATATTTGACTGATAATTCAAATATCATGTTTGGTTGTTCTTATGGTAACTTTTAGGACACTTAAAGTATTTGATGAAAGGATGAAAAAAAAAAAACTGAAATGAGGTCAAGGCAAATGGAATAAGTTACAGTAAGAATTGTTTTATTATTATTATTAATATTATTATTATTATTATTTTGAAGACTTTAAAATTTTGAATATAGTTTATATATGTATTCTTGACATTTATTGATTAAACTTAACATGTAATTTTATTGTAAATGGTGACAGATTAGAGATTTTCTTCTCTATTGGTTTAAAATTAGCTTGGATTGAAGATTTTGGATTTATGAAATGTATAAAATAAATAACAATGATATCATTTGGGTGTTAGGGAATTAAGAAGCAGATAATATTATAAAAACAAATGATCAAGAGTAATTCATACACTTGAAAATATTTCAGGTAAATGAATAGCATCCCAGTGACTCGTTGGTAAATTCATTTTTATAAAAATATTGGTTTAGCATATTCATGCACCATCTCTTTTATTTACATAACATTTTTATTTTGCAAGAATAAATGATAAAGTATTTTATTTATTTATTTTTATGGTTCATAATCTTAATTTTATTTTCAACTATCATGCATGGAAATATTTTCATTATATTATACTTTATTATATTATATTTTTATGGAAATAGTTGGGATTTATCTTTCAATTGAACATCTAAAAGTATCTACTATATTGAAAATGTTGAGAAGAGAAAATATATTAATTTTGTCCACCAATGCACGTCTGATTTAAAGTGTAAGATTGAATCAAAATACTGGTTGCTAACAATAATACTGTTAGCCTTTGACGCGCCATGGTACACCTAACTAACAGGGTGCTTAGGAGGTGCTAACTCTGTGCAAAGGCCAATGCACATGGTATGGAGGGACGGTAATTCGTGAATATTGTATTCACGCTTGTTTTCGTAGGCCTATGCCTGCACTTGTTTCGCAGCTTCTATCTTCATTTAGTTACTTACCCTCATAGACTATGTGTCTATACTTGTCAATTGTTCTGATAAAGTTCCATTGTAATGTTAATTTTTAGAAACTCATTGTTTTAAATTTCTTTTTCTATTAAATAAATTGTTATTTGATCATAAATGATTTTATAAGATGAAATAACTCAATTGTAAAGCAAAGGGTATAATTTGAATTTTTTTTATTATCACCTTTAATCAACTAGGTATCTATTTGGTTCATATATTTAGATTAGATTGTTTATACTACGTAAAGTATTTTCGTTATAATAATAGTTATTTTTGTGAAGATCAAAATGTTTCATAAATATTTTCTCCCTTTACTTTACTGAAATCTAAATTAAGACATTATTTACTGAAAGTTTATTTTTGGTCTCAAATAATATAGCAGACATTGTATGTTCTGCTGACCACTGAGAGATTTTTTGCTGAGCAAGGTGGACATTTTTTTTTTGTAAATATCTCTTTTTCATATAATTATGAAATTTATGTATTATCTTGTGAAAATATGGTTAGGTACTCTACATAGACTATAATTAGGGTTCTTATTTGGTTATATACCTTGTCTGCTAGCTAGATGGAGCTATGCTCTTGATTTTAGTAATATTTTGCTTGTAAAAAATGTATTGCAAAATTTTTGAGAAGTCATATTTATAAGGGAGGTGTTTTTGAAATTCTTATAAAAGTATTAAGGCTAAATGGATATGTGTTTTGTATACATATCCCATGTTGGTCGCTTTTATAATTCATGATGTGACAACTTGGCTGAACACACCCCTTCCATTTGCAAAGACAATTGAACCTTGGATCCACCATTTTCATGGAGTCCTACAAGGCTAGGTCAAGTACTTGGGAGGGTAAGATGATGATGATATTTTCTAGCTAAATTCTAAATGGAATCCTAAGAAGGAGTTGATGGAAGAGAAGCATTGAAGATTATCTTTGACTAAGCTCATCCTAATCCTTATCTTGTTTCATTTTAATTAGTAGACTATAACTACGATTGAATTGCAGTTCATTTTGACTTCAGTATTATAGTTGGTTGTAAATGGTTGTATTGAAACAAGATTGTTGACTTGATTTTTTCTCCCTTTTGTCATTGGAATTTTGGCAACCTTGAGTTTATTACATTGGAATGTGATTTTCAATTGGTGATAATCTTGCATTGACTCTATATAGTTGTGTTTGGCTAGTATTTGATCAAATGCTTGAGTTACATAGTTTTGTAATTGAGTTACCTTTGGACCATGGCAATTTGGAGGAGAGATTTGACTAAACACTTGGTTAATTTCTAAGCTAAACTAGTGAGGTAACTTAAGGGCTTGTAATTTTGTCTTATGGAATTGAATTAGTGAAGCTAGGTTACCTAAAATAGTTGTTTTAGGGAATCATCATTTTTAGCCAAGGGAAAAAGTTTGAGTAAGCTGCCACATTCATTTACAAGCTAAGATTCTTCTATTAACAATATGCTAGGTTTCCTACTTGATAAGGGAAATTCATCACACACATTTTAGTTTAGGTTGCAAGTTTAATTCATTAGGTAATTAGGTAATAATTTCAATCATTTTGATTAATCTATTCACCTAGTTTATTTGACTAAGAAGTCTGAATCACCTCCTTTTAAGAGGACCTAGGGTTGGCCTAAATACTACATTTATGTTAATTCTAGTTTAATTTTAAGAGATAAGCGACTAAGTTCCATCCATATGACATGTGGGGGAAGGAGAAAGATTGACGTGGATATATTCTTTTTTTTTTATTTTTAATTTTTAAAATGTGAGGTGCCAACAAATTGAGTCAAAGTTAGATTAAAGGTCAGCACGATCAAAACTTGATGGCACAGTGAAATCATGCCAAATGAAAAAACATTGGGGTGAAATTATGCTAAAAATATCTTAAGAATCTAAGGTATGCTTATGTGAAAACTTTGAAGGTAGATTTGTATTTAAACCCTATATATACTACATGTGCATTTAATATTATTTTTATCTAATTATTACATTACTAATTCAATTGTTGGTGTAACCGATTAAATCATAAAAATTGAGACCCAATGACCTTTCCATTTCAATACTTGGTTTGGCTTTTAAAAGATTGATGAGTGAAAAAGAACCAAGATGCTTGAAGAAATGAGAAAAGGGACTTGAATGAGAGAGAAAGCTTTATTTCACATTTAAATTACAAAATACATCAAATTACTAACTTTTTGCTCTCCCCCTTCTTGTCACTCTTCTTCCTCCTTCTCTTTCCTCTCTCCCTTCTATTTTTACTCACTACGTTACGCCACTTCTCTCTTCACCACCTTTTTCACCACACTTGGCTTCCTTGTTGCCACTTCATTACGTTGCCCAAATAACTCACTGTGTCCTATTTATAGATGAAAAATGTGTGTGCCCTCAACAAGCCACTCTTCTTATTTGGAAACCTCCTTTACATTGTCTTGCTTTCCAAGTTGCATTTTAGTTTTATCATTATTTTTTTCCATTTAGTGAACCATTTAAATTAGTGATGATATTTAACAAAAATTAGAGATGCAAGTGTTGAAACTGAAATAACCAATTTAATGTCAAATCCAAATTATTAAATATTACACTGGATGTTACAATTTACATATAGATCCTTGCATATCATTCCTGTTAATTTAAGACTATAATATATTTGTACTAATAATGTGATCAGATATTCTTTCCGATTTTCCTCTAAACCACCAATTTAAGTGTATTGCTTGATATTGGTTCTTCTTCTTTATCATTTGGTAATTTCTACATTTTATTCAAGCTATCAGGAACTACTTCACTTGCATTCTGTTGAATGATTGAACGATCACTATGACTAACATATTCATCAACCTCATGATTGTTGTTATGAGGGCTGCTTTTATCATCTTCTGGTGATTTCACTTTGATTTCATGAAGGTTCTGTGATGCAGCAAGTTGATTCATATTCTCCATCTCTTTGCCTTTTCCCCATAGAATCATGTATAATCCACACACTATCAACAAGCCTCCTATTATACTGCAAATTTGCAATACCAAGTCATAAAATTATAATGTAAGTCCAACATATAATTCAAATGTAATGTGCGCATGAGTGCACACAAGCATACGTGTTCATATGCACAAAAAATGTTACACATACAAGCTTTTTAGAAACTAAAAAAACTCCCTCGGATGTGTCTTGTAAAGTCAACTAAATACGGTTTAGAATCTTAATTTCATCAAAAAGAAAGGTGAACTTCCAAAAATATCCTTTGTTTAATAAATGAGAGAGTGAGAGAAAGAAAAAAAATTTAAAGAATGAAATAATGAGGAGTAGTTTTTAAAATAAGCTTCATTAATACTTCCTCCGATCTTTAATATATATAAGACAAACTTAAACAACTCCATGCTTATTGATGAAGATAGTTATATCCTAAAAATTGTTTTTTTTTAAAGAATCCAACTTTTCAACTTTGCCATTCTTTATAATCAGTAATTAATCATGATAGATTTCTCTGTAGAAATTCAAACCATGCATCATAAATAAGTAATAGGTAAAATTTGAAAAGAAAATTAATTACTCTAATTTTGTCTTATATTAAGGACAAAAAAAAATTTCAAAGTTTGCCTTATATTAAAGACTGGAAGGAGCATCAATGAATCATTATTTTACCAAAAAAAAAAAAATCTTATACTTCCTTTGGTTCCATTTATAAGCTAGAGAGAAAGATGAACATTTTTTGTTCTAACTATAAGATATGTCATTAATCTTTATCACAAATTTTCACTCATCCATAATATTCATAAATAGGGGTAAATTTTGAAACTAATTAATTTTTTAGACAGAGAATTAATAAATAATTTTAAGATAAAAAATGTTAATAGTAACTTACAAATAGGACTAGATGGATGGAGTAAAATAGAGTGAAAGTAGTATTTATAAAAATAAAAAAAAACTGTGCGTACATGAGTGTGTGTTGCATTAATATGAAAAGCAAGCATGTGTACCTTTCAAGATATAGCTTCTCATCTAACATGAGAAAACCAGCAATTGCCACAAATACAAGCAGAAGAGGATTGAAAGCAGCCACATAGAGAGGGCCTTTCATGTCCAAACACCATGCCATCATCACCACCATTACTCCAGAAACAATTATTCCCTGTATTCAAGATTACAACAAATTTCATTCATCCAAATCAAATGAAATATAAAAATTTATTTTAACAAAATATGTCCATCTAAGTAGATAATGATCAACAAGTAGTGCATGAACATAAGGATAATAAGGAGTCATATTTTAACAATTTTGGAATAAAAATAATTCAAAATCGAGTTCAAAATATCAAAAATCCTATTCATAAAGTTGATAAGATGGCTTATAACATACGTATAGGCCATTCTAAGATTGCTAACAATCCTAAGAGTTGAAACTAATATACAACATACCGCATAAGCCACTGTAAGAAGCCTAATATTCCAACCTAGCTTCCATTGAGTCAAATCTCTCTCAAGGCAAAAAGCAAATGAAGTTGATAAGATTGCTGCTATCAAACTCATCAAAGCCGTGCTCGAGTAATAACATGGATAACTCTTGCCCATCTTAGCCTGTATTGCAACAACCAAACAAATGTCAAATTTGCAATTAGTTGAACTTCCATTTGATTAACATGATAATGTTGAACACACTTAGTTCAACTAATTAAGAAAATTGAATCATTTTATATAGTTTAATATCTTGAATTTAAGTCTTGAAATATATATGCACTTGCATTAAAAAAAATGTTAAAATTATGATAGATCTATGCAGTTGTTGTTGATAATACTGTTATCACATAACGGGAACTCAAATTAGTATGAGCAGATGGTAGTAATTCCACCAAATATTTTAAGATACTAAATGAATAAATAAAAAAAGTGAAAATCATGTTAAAAAAATCTCCTTTTTCATTTGAAAAAATTATGTTCATTTTCACTTTTTTCAGAGAAAGACCTCAACCTCATGTTAAAAAAAAAAAATCTCCTTTTTCATTTAAAAAAAATTATGTTGATTTTCACTTCTTTCAGAGAAAGACCTGAATGATGAGCCATAAAGCATACGTGGCGCTGCTTCCAAGAGAACAAAGGGCGCCCAAAAGAGACTTGATACTTGATGAAGATAGTACTGTTGGCACGTGGTTGTTTTGATGATGCATCAGGGTAACGTGGAAGGATCCTGTGTTTATTTTTGCTCCTTTCAATAACGTTAGGATCATAGCCCCTCCTATTGCCACTATTGTTCCAATGATCTTGACTTGTCCTGCTACTGATCTTAAATTCAATCTTTCCAAACTGTTCACAAATTCAAGCGCATACAATTTAAAATCACCAAATCAACATTATGAACATTAGTTAGAGTTAATAAAAAAATTAGATTACTCAAGTGCATTTAAATAAGCACCATAATATATAAAACTGAATTTAGGGAGGGGGAAGGGGTTAATTAAACAAAAACTACTAAAAATAAAAGAGAAAACTTTTCTTTATGACGAATTAAAGTTTAAATTTTTATGAAAAAAAATATTTATATTTAATGTTTATTATTGTTCTCAATAGGAGGATTGTTTTCAATGAGATGATACTGGATATCTATGAACAATGAAAAAAAAAATTTCTTTGATGCAAAGGTAGACTTGAGTTGGATATGTTACAAGACAAAACCATCACAGAACCAAGTTATATTTTAGAGAGAGGTATAGAGATTATATTGAAGCTAAGAAAAGAAATTAAATAAAAAAACGTATAAATAAATGAAGAGAAATGAAATGAAACTCACCGGAAGGAGACGGCCATGAGAAAGGTGACGGCTGGAGTAAGATTGGTCATCGTGGAAGCAAATGTTACTGATGTTAAAGCCAACGACTCCAAGAATGCGCTTTGTGACATTACTCCACTACGTCATAATTATATAGTTAATTTATGCCATTTGTTTCTCACTAACTAATAATAATAATAATAACAATATCTAAGCACTGTGTGTTTGTGAAGGAAATACGTGTCCTGAAAAGATAGTATAATTTATACTAAAATTATATTCATATGATCAAAATTAAAATGTTAACCTAACATTAATTACTAATCAGTCATTGTGCACATTCATTAACATACATAATCTGAATAATTATATATATATATATATATATATAAAGAATGAATGTGAAGATTGATCGTCACTTAATTAATAAATTGTACATGGAAATAACAAAACATTTTGGAATAAGTATTTAAATATTTATAGATATTATCTCTTGATACGTCACCGATTCCCACTCATGAGTGTGCAATGTGTGTTCCTCTGCAATTGTCCCCAAATAATAACGATGATGATGAAATTGACTCTCTCTTGGCAAAAATTAATGATAATGGTGATGATGATGACAATATATCAACCTTTTTTGTAAAAAGAAAAAATAGTTTAAACGGTAGTGAGTGACAGGGAAGCAAGAAAATGCTTTGATGTGCGTAAAGTTACAAAAGAAAGGTGGAACAGGAGTCAAGCTTCACTGCGTCTATTTATATGCTTTAAAAAAAAAAAAAAAAACCTTTGTCTTTAAAGTGAAGTTTAGAAAAAATGACAACAAAGTCCTCAAACATAAAATCTATAACAATTAAGTATCCAATAAAATTAAAAAAATTAATTACAAATATTGATTTAAATAATTATAAACATAAATACTAACAATAAATTTAAAGTTGTATTTAAAATTTAAATATTTTATTTATAGTTAAAACTTTTAAATTTGTAAATACTTGAATCAATATTTACAATTGATTTTTCAGATAATTTTATTGGGATTTAACTATCATAAATTTGTTGTTATGGGTTTTTAATATCATTATCCCTAATGTTAACTTTATATTTATTATTGTCAAACTCTTAAGTTAACTCTCTGAATTTATTATTTTCATATTTTTCACTTATAAAATCGTGTTAACTTATTCATAAACTCATATTAGATGAAACTTAGTTACACTCTTAAATTAAATCTCCAAGTTTATTGGTTTTATATTTCTAGCCTATAAAATCGTATTAATCCACTCAAACTAATTGAATAAGATAGATATATACTGCGTAAAACTTGGTTCACAAAAGTAATAGGACTTAGTTCAATGAAAAATAAAATTAAAAAATAAAAACCTAATATTAATAAAAAAGAAAACAAAAAATACCAAAAATAAGTTGCCCTATTTTGAAATTTCTATGTTGAGTATAATAATGTATAAATGTACAAGGATTTAATCTCAATGAGTTATATTTGAAATATATTTGAATTAAATTATAATTAAATTTTATATTTTAACTATTTAATCATATGCTTTTAAATGTTATTTATTTATAAAGGTAAATTTACCATTCAAGTATATATTTTAAGTTTACATCCCTACCATAAATTTATTTAAATTTATGAGTTTAATAACTTTGTTTGTATTCAATTACCTTTAAAAACATCCAATTGCCACTGAGAAAACATCATCCTTTAAGTGTCACATACCTAAAATATAGACAGCCCGCATCTCTCCCTTTTTCTTTTTTCCTTTTTTTTAAACATATATTTAAGACTTGTTTTTAAATATACTTTTAATTTTAATTTTCTTCAACACTCTCATCTCAACTTCATTAAAGGTAATTTAAAGAATTATAGAAGTTTTTTATATTAATTTAACTTCTTTATCTGATTTTCTTGATCTATGTAAAGTAATTAATAGGTTCTTACAGTAATTGCTAATTATTTTATACATACCCAAATAGCCCACACAGAAATGACTGAAACAGTACGCTCCACGTCATCTTTGGTCTTTTATTCCTGCAAAAAATGTGCCCAAATAAGCTATTGAAATTTCTTTCTTCCGCAAGCATATTGGAGCACAAAGATTCTTTTTCCTCTTTTTTTTTAATCTTTCTTGCCTTGTATATTGGGATTATGGATTTTAATTAAAAAAAATTACACCTGGGTCTCATGAAAGAGAATTTATTATTGACAGGTCCCGTAAAATTAATAAAATACTCCCAAATCTCTAATTATGCACATTTATAACCTCGCAAAGGGTATTTACAAGTTGTAAATACTCCTTGTCCAATTATAAATGTCCTTGTCAAATTGTAAATGTGTAAAATTTAAGATTTAAAAATATTTTATGAATTTTAGAAGACCTCTTGGCACGTAATAAATTCTTTTTTATAGGACCTAGATATGATTTTTCCTTTTAATTACTACTATTGCTATAACTGCTTCGTGAATTTTCTCAAACCGTTATGTCATGAGACATAGATCTTTGCCTCGCTCAAATGGTTAATTACCACTGTAAAGCTTTGAGATGCAAAACTGTAGAAAACTAAACAGAGAGTACCTATAATCATTTTCTTGTGACTTTCAAAAAATATCTTAATCCATTACCTTATCTTATGGGTATATTTCCAACTTATAACCAAGAAAATTATTTAATTTATTACATGTATGTATATTATTTTGAATCTTTCATAGTATGCAACAGAAACTAATTAATCTTTCTTATATACTCCCTTTGAATCAAAATATAAGATATTTGTAATTAATTTATAGTTCTAAAAAAATGTTAGTTGAAATTTTAATTTATTAAAAAATTACATCTTTTTAATTTTATCCTCATTAAATATCCTATAGAAGTGTTTTGATAGTGTTAATTAAAGAGTAATGAATAAAATAGGTGTATAGTTGAAAAAAACAATTATAACAACTATCTCATACCACTTCTAAAAAAATATTTTACATTATAGTCCGGGGGGTGGATTTTTCTGGTATATAAAAAGTTGGGAATCCAAGACAAGATTAAAAACATGTGAATAAGACCTCACTTCATTTGGGTCCCTGGTGTGGAACACATGCCGATAAGATTAGTGTTCGAGGTGGTAAAATAACCCTTAACCAAGACAGTACGAGGAATCATATATATATATATATATATAAGAAATGAGTTAACCTTTCCAGAACGAGAGCAAGAGGAGCAATAAAGAGAGTGGCGAACATAAAGCGATAGGCGATGACTATTCTGAGGTCCATGCCGTCGTTGACGGCGAGCTTTAACAGCACATTAATGCCGGCGTACGTTATCTGAAGTACCACCATCAACATCACCGGCTTTAACCCCTCAACCAAATTCCGTACGTCTGCCATCTTCGTCATCGGCGATTGTCAGAACCGGCCACCACAAGCGGCAGCAACGACCCAGCAATCAGTTATCGTTGGGAAGAGACATATATATATAGAGAGAGAGAGAGAGAGAGAGTAGCAGGGATTAATGGTTTCGTCTGTGAAGATGATATATCATTTATAAAGGAAAAGAAGATTATAATTTCCGGAGGAAGAAAGGGGAGCGTTACTTTCTTTACTGCGCATACATTATTGCGATTGCTTGTGGACAGGAAAATGCTGACCACATGCCTGCTACGTGATCTTCTCATCTTCCACTTCGTTAGTCTCACTGAAATTATATGGAAAATTTTAATTTTACTAACATTATACTCCCTCCGTCTCTGTTTATAAGAAAGATTATTATTTTTTACTTAATTTTTTATATAAATAAAATTATATATTTTAATAAGCATTTATTATATATTTTTTAAATCGCTCTTCATAATTTACATCAATGAAAAATAATTAATGTATGCTTATGTTGATTAACATAAGATATTTTAATCTAATTTTTTTAGATATAATTATTATGGTTTAATAACTTTTTTAAATGTGTGATATAGTTTTTTCGCTTATATATAGAAATGAAGGGAGTATATTTTAATTTTTAAATATAATTTACGTTTAAAATAAAAATAAATTATACTAATTAACCCAAAACTAATAATCAAATACATTATAGAGATTTTCAATTTTCTAGAACATATATTTTGACAAATAAATTTCATTATACATGTTTGGCCAAAAATATAAACATTTATATAATTGATGTAGTTGGTATATTTAGATGAATACTACACACCTCCTCTCTCCCACCCACCATAATATAGAGGCTAGAGTGTTTTCTAGAAGTCCTGTTTAGTTTAAAATATAAGGGATTGAGTAGGTTTTACATATTTTTTATAATTATACCCTTACTTGATTATACTCTAATTAATGATTTTGAATAAGACAAATGATTTATTTATTTCACTCTGTAAAATTTTTTAGAAAATCAAATTTTAACTAACTTTTGTTAGAAAGATAAATTAATTAACAATGAATTATATTATGTTCTGAAAAGTATATTTCATTATGCGTGTGTTATAAATTCTCATGTAACTTCTGAATATTTTTTTTAAAGAAAAAATTTATAACCGGTGCTTTTACACACATCATTTATCACATATTAGTTGGGCACTTTAGTGTCCACTAATTGGCTCTTTAATTATATTGATATTTCTTTAGAGGGATACATCGGGATCGACTCGGGCTTTCGCCTTTTGGATGGATGTTTTTTTTCTTGACTAACTTTTCAAAAGAATGACTTTAATCAAGATAACACAAGTGTCTCATCGACACAGATCCTCATCAACTACGTGCGCGCATGTCCAAGATAATGATAATAATGCTCGCAGAAAGTGAAAATACCATTTATAGGGAAAATTACACATAACTCCCGTGGAGCAAACTTATTTATAAAAAAATCTTACAAAATTCAAAAACTATAACTAAATCCCTTGAAACTTGTGTATAATTTGAAATTAAGATATAAAGACAATAATACCCCTATTTAATATATATACATTACATCAATCAAATAATTTACAACTACTTTATCGATAATTATAGCTATAATTTTAACTTTTTATAACTGTAATTTCATATACCTAATAATTAAATTAATTAATTTAAGTATTAAATATGTGAAACTGCAATTATAAAAAGTTAAAGTTATCATTATAAATTATTGATGAAGTAATTGTAAACAATTAATGCTACACTTTGTTAGTAACACATGATTATTTAATTATTGAATATGTGAAATTACATTTATAAAAAGTTGAAATTATAATTGATTAATTTAATTATTGAATATGTAAATTAATTATTTGATTAATGTAATGCATGTTTAATAGAGGTATTGTTGTCTTTACAGTATAATTTTAAATTACACTCAAGTCTTAAGGGATTCAATTGTAGTTTTTAAATTTTACAAAACTTATTTATAAATAAGTCTATTATATAGGACCTATACATAATTTTCCAATTTATAATGTCTTGTATTTCTATTTGGCGCATTTCCAAGGAGAAACGCACTCCCTTGTCAAAGGAGATATATGAGAAGTCTGAATTAAATTAAAGGATTAGTGGAGCCCAGCTAAAACAAGTCCAATATATTAATTATAAGCTTATTGGGGATCATGTTTAAGAACCAAAAGATTGAATTAAATCATATTTGACAACTCAAAAATTTAACTCTAATAGTGAATTTTTTTAATATGCCTTTCTAGTAAAATGATGGATTTTACTTATAAATTAACCGGTTATGAAATTGTGAATTAGGGAATAAGAGTATCAAACCACTGGAAGTCATAATATAATATTTTTGATAAATTAAATTTTTTTCCTTTTCCTTTATAAATAAACAAATTTCACTTGTAAATTAATTATTATGAAACTAAAAATCAAGAGTATCAAACTATTAGGAGTCGTGAAAACTATTCCTTTTTCTTTTATAAAAAGAAATCTCACTTGCAAATTAGTAATTGTATATATGCAAAATCATAAATCAAGGAACATGGATATCAAACCATGAGAAGTTGTGGTATCTTTAACAAGTTAATTTTTTTTTCTTTTTTTCTTTTTAATAAATGAATGAATCTCGCTTGCAAATTAGTGGTTATCAAATCAAAGAAAATTGTGGAGCAGATTGATGAGGCTTGGAGGAGGGAAGAAGTTTATTGGTGGTAGAAAGCTAGAGTTAATTGGGTCAATTTTGATGATGGTGATACTAAATTTTTTCATACTACTGTCTTATAGAGAAGGGCTTGAAATAAGGTGTTAAGGTTGAGGGATGATAATGGTTAGAGGAGCTTATTGAAATTGATAGTATTTTTTTAGCATATTACAAAAACATATTCTCTTCAGTTGGGGTAAGACCACTGGATAAGGCACTATAATATGTGAGGAAAGTAATTGCTGATGCTGATAATCAATCTTTAATGATGGCTATGACTAAAGCAGAAATTGAATAGGCAATTTTTCAGCTTAAAGCAACTATAATGGTTCTAGTACTGATGGCCTTACAAGTTTGTTCTATCAATCTTCTTAGACTACTGTGAAACTTGAGACTTTGAAGTTGGTTTTTCAATTTTTTAATGATGGAATTGAGTTGAATGATATTAATATGATGAATATTGTTCTTATTTCCAAAGTAGATAAGCCTGAAATTGGGAATCAATTTAGGCCTATTGGTCTTTGTAACGTTGTTTACAAAATTTTTGGCGGGGTAATAGAGAGGATGTGGAGGGAAGATACATTGGTTTGGGCTTTCAGGATTCTAAGGTTTTTAATACTACTATACTTGCCAAAACAACTCAATGCTTGATTCAAATCTAGTTGAATTTTGGTGTAGGATTTTAAAAGGGTTGTATTTTCTTAAAAAAACATTATTTGAGGCCAAAAAAAGGAAGAAGACCATCTTGGTGTTGGAGTTAGATTATGTTTGGCATATTAATAATGGTGAGTGTGTAAACTCGCAGTTAGATTCATGGATTCCTGGATTAAAAGGATTGAGATTGAAAGGCGAAGGTGTTAGGGAAGATATGAAGGTGGAGAAGGTCGCTAAATTGATATCCTGCAAGGAGTGGGACTTAAGTTCAATTGGTCACTTAATTTATGTTGAAGGGGAAAAAAATGAAATTCTTCCTTTTGGAATGGTGAATATACTGTGAAGTTAGGATATCATTTAGCAAGTGTTGATATGAGGAAAAGGAGAATGATGGACCTAGTTCTTCCTTTAAGCCTGCTAAAAAATTATGGAATAAAGTTTGGGGGTTGAGAGTTCCTCCTAAGATTTGCCATTTTATTTGGAGGGCATTGAATGGTGCTATTGCTACAAAAGTTGCCCTATTCAAAAGGAGGTATGTTGTCAATTCCTTATGCCTGATCTGCTTGATGGAGGAAGAGACAACTGAACATTTGCTTTTCCATCATTCTTGGGTAAGATCTTGTTGGTTTGGTTGTTGTAGTTTGGGAATATTGATATCTAATATTAATATTTCTATAGTCTCTAGTTGGTTGATTGATATTTTTGGTAATAATAATGTGATTGGGGCTTTTGAAAGAGCACTTGTTGCTTCAATTTGTTGAAAAATTTGGAAAAGTAGATGTAGTTGGGTATTTGATGGGAAAACGGTGAATGTTAAGAAGGTTATTATAAATCTCTGAATGAATATAAAATTTTAAAAATCCAAAGTAAATTGAAGAAATGGGATATATTAGAGGAGACTTTTACTAAGGGGTGTTAAGATTAATGTTAATGGCTCTTTTGATGATGTCTTGAAGTCTTCTGGTATTGGCTTTGTTTGTGATGAATTTGGGAATTCTTTGGGTGGTTGTAGGAAGAATATTGTTGTTGTTTCTACTCTCATGGCTAATGCTTAGCTATTATGGAAGGTTTGATAGTGGCTCAGCATTATTCTGATCAGATGGTCTCTATGGAAATGGACTGTGGGATTCTCTCTTGAATAATTGGTAAACTTAATTTTGATTATGATTGAAATGTTTTGAAATTGTGCAAGATATTATTATAGCTAAAGAATTGTGCAACGATGTTTGTCTCCCCTTAGTAACTCACTAAGGTAATGAAGTAACTAACTTTTTAGCAGTGATGGGCTCTAAAAAGATGTGTCCAATGGGACGGTTTTTTATAGCTACATTTTCTTTATTTGGGTTGGTACTTGTTGATTTGGAAGCTTCAAATTGCCCTAATTTTTCTTTTGCTTCTACTAGTTCCTCTCATAATAAAGAGGGTATTAGTTAATATGTTGTTTTGGTTTTTATACTTAGACTATATTGTTACTGTTTTATGTTGTTATTTTGCTTTTATTTTATTTTGTGAGTTGTGTGTTATGTTGTATCTTAGTTTTTTTTTCGCTTTGACTATTAATTATTGTAATTTTTTTTGGTAATTAATAAAACTGGCTCTTTTTTTGAAAAAAAAGAAAATGAAATTGCAATGTAAGGAATAAAAATATCAAACCATCGAAAGGACCTTTGATCCTTATTTTGGTTTTCTCAAATCTTTAATTTGGTCCTAATATTAATACACGCTCAAATAGGGCCATTCTTCTGGTAATGAAGTTTAACCCATTACAACTTAAAAGCAAGATAAATGGAGATAATTTGACTCTGTTTTTTTTTTTTTTTGGACGAAGAGATGACTCTAGTTGAACATCAATTGAAAAAGCCTTCAAGTTACACAGTACATCTTGCAAACTTTAAAGCAAACCACTTTAGTTTTCTTCAAGCCATTAATAGCCTTCACACGTCATCTCCGCCTAGTAGCTGGGCCTCCCAATGAATCTTGAGTTTGGGTCTTTATTTCACTTACCTAGGAATGGACCCATGTCATGTTGTGTATGACTCGGCTAATAACTTGATGGTCTTGCATGTCGCCCAGGACTTGGATACCATGCCAGACACCAACTTATACCCTACATATAACTTGAGAGAAATTCTTGTATGAACTCTATGCACTATATTATCCATATTTTATTTAATAAAAATATAACATGTTGTGCCAAGTTTAATCAAATAAAAATTTATATTTTATTATTTTTAATGACATTTTTTTTAATAGGGTGTCTTTTTTCCCCTCTCTATCACTACCAATGGTGGAATTAATTTTTATTTATAACCATCAGATATTACATGTTTTTATTGGATATGATATGGATAACATAATGCATCGAGTTCATGTAAGAATTTCTCATAACTTGAATGCCATTTTAGATACAAACCAGGATGCCATCTAGGACCATGCAAGTAGTCCATGATTATTATAAGGGAACATTCAAGGATATCCACACAGATATTATGTTTACACAGATATTATAATTGGTCATGCTTTTTCTATATCTCAAGCAGTACCATTTTCTACTTTTCCTCTAAACCACCATACATGCTGATGATGACAAGTTTTGGGGGCTTCTGGAAAAGGATCTCTCTTATTATAGGCGATTTACAATATTACATATTCACACACAAAAAATCTTTTCGGCGTTACTTCATATTGCTTCTTTCTCCTCCTAATATATGGTTACCACCTTTCATTATTTTGGCTTAATCATGCACTACTTCACTAGCATTTTCTGTCGGATGATCACGATCCCTAAAAACTTCAACATCATTATAAGGGCAGATTTTGTCTTCTGCAGGAGATCTGGTGACTTTGAGTTCATCATGAAGGCTTTCTGATGAAACAATAAGTTGATGATTCATCTTCTTCATCTCTTTGTCTTTTCCCCATAGAACCACATATAGTCCACATATTACCATCACCCCTCCTATTATGCTGCAAAATTGCAATACCAACTTATTATAAATTATAAAGTACTTAGTCAAACATATAACTCAAATATATTAAAAGCATACCTTCCAAGATGTAGCTTCTCGTCTAACATGAAAGAGCCAGGGAAGGCCATCAAAACAAGCAAAAGAGGGCCAAAGGTAGAGACATAGAGAGGGCCTCTCATATGCACACACCATGTAGTTACCGCCACCATTATTCCAGAAACCACGACTCCCTATATTCATGATTAACATTCACATAATTAATTAAAAAAATTGGATTACCAAAAACTTCTCATATCAATTATAAATATAAAATCTATTGAAAACCCACTAATTTTTGGCAAAATGACAATAAGTTCCAAATTAAAAGAACTAATTGATCACAATTAGGTCCTTGACAATTTTTTTAAATGAATTACAAATATGGATTTAGACAATTATAAATTGAAGAGTAACTGAAATTTCTATTTGTAATTGTATGAATTGATATATGCAATTTTTTTTAAAAAAATTAAAAACCTAGTTATCATTAAAAATACTTTTTTGGGGACCTAACTACCATTCTCCCTTAATTATTCATGTGTCATAAACAATGTGGTTTCTTCATCAAACTTCATATATTATACACTAAAAATCCACAAGGGTTACCGCATAAGCTGCTGTGAGGAGCCTGATATTCCAACCCAACTTCCATTGAGTCCAATCCCTCTCAAGGCAAAGAGCAGAGGCAATAGATAAGAGTGACCCCATCAAACTCATCAAAGCTGTGCTTGAGTAATGACATGGGTAACTCTCACTCATCTTTGTCTATATATGTTGTGATAATTGAAGAACATATCATTAAATTCGTAAAAAGCAACAGAGACATGTAAAAGAAGTAAAACAATCATCCGTGGTGATATATTATTAATTTTCAAATAATTAATTAAAGACCTGAATGATGATCCACAAAGCATAAGTAAAGCAGCTTCCCAGGCCACAAAGAGCACCTAAGAGGGATTTGCCACTAGAAGAGTGTGATGATGACACGTGTCGTTTATGGTGATGCAAGAGGGTGATATGAAAGAAGCCAGTGTTTATTTCTTTCCCTTTGAACAATGTCAGAATCATAGCCCCACTTATTCCTATTATTGTCCCAATGATCTTGGCCTTTCCTGCTGCTGTTCTCAAATTCAGTCTTTCCAATCTGTGTTCACAGATTTAGTGTGTTTAGATTGAAATTTGTAAAGCTAAACTTTTCTTAAATTTAAGTTTGCAAGCTGAAGTTAGAGTAAAAGCAACAAAAAATGGTTTCCACATCAGCCTTCATTTTGAACCCAGTAGTCATTTAAGCCTAATATTTATTTAAACATAAAATTTTACCTCCAACCTTACTTTTGGATTCCAAACATCAATTTGGACCAGCAAAACATTTGTTTGATGGTTAACCACACCTAGCCTTAAGCAGATCAATAAAAATGGTTACGTTTCCCTTGATTAAAAAATATTAAAATTTTCTTTGATAGTGATTTTTTCCCATGCACGATAACAATTTTTTTTTTTCAAATCAAAGAATATGAATTCTCTTCTATTGGGAAATATTAATGTTACTTTGTAACCATTTTAGAGCTAACTGAATTTTATTTAGTCATATGTAATTTTGAATTAGATTAATTCATTATGATCTGAATTCTGGTTCCTTTTTTATGTTTCTATACTTTTAAAATAGAGAATGAAAATAAATTTTAAATTGAAAATTTTGTATAGAAATAATGATATAAATAAATAAATAAATAAACCATCAAATTTAAATAGTCTCAATTAAGTAACAATATTTTGTGCAACTATTTAGAGAACATTAATTCTCTAAATAACAGTGCCATTGCCATTCTACAACAAATTTTCGGATAGCTTCGGACTTTTAATATTTAAATTCATAATATCTTAAAGTCTAAATATTTCAATGTTTTTGTTTTAAAATGAAGAAATATAAATTAAAAATAATTTAAATAAGAAATGTAAAAAAATGTCTTTTCAATTTCAATACAAAAAAATGTAAATTTATTTAAGATAACAATAAATTCTATTCAAATATATTTAAATCATCAGCATATTATATATATATATATATATATATATCTATAGGGTCAAAATCAGCATATACTATATAAATTTGCTTTTTAGTATTTTTAGTACTCAGAAAATTTTGTTAGTGATGGCAAAACTAATGGCAAGTAAATATTAATGTTTTTGGAGTATCATTCTAAATATTTATTAAATTTAAAAAATGAATTTATTAAAATTAAATACATAAAAACAATAAAACAACTATAAAATTATAATAACATAAAAAATAAAATTATCTTAATATAAGAAAACTTTATATTGAAAATGATAGGATATGTAGTAGCTACTAATATCATATGCTAATATTTTTTTGTTGAAAAGGATCATACTCTTTTAAAATAAATATTTTTAATATAACCAATTTAAAAATAGTTTCCATTTTATGTGAAAGTATTAAAAATAGTTTTCCATATAGTTACTTTTTAATCATTAAAAAAAGTTTCTTTGAGGAATTCATTAAGGCCTCATAAAAGAGAATCTTTGTGGAGGTAAAATTTGGAAGTTTGTTATAAATTTCAAGACAAACTACCATAATTGAATGTACCCAAATTAAAGTTGTGGAAGAAAATAGAAAAGAGTGGGAAAAAGTATTCAAACAAAGAATTGGAAAGAATAAAAAAACAAAAAATAGAAAGGAAAAAGTAAAAAAGGATTGTCACCTGAAAGAGACGGCCATGATAAAGGTTATGGCAGGAACAAGATTGCTCACGGCCGACGCAAATGTTGCCGACTCTAAAGCCAGTGCTTCCAAGTGCAAGTTTTGTGACAATACTCCTCTTCATGATAATTTATTATATATTAAACAATTATAATATTGGTTAATTAAATATATCTATTAATTTGTCACTTCAAATAGTATCTGTGTACTATGTATATGTATCAAACAAAGACATATCATGAAATTGATAAGAAAAAATATAATTTAAATCCCTACATTTTACTTGCATTTTCCTATAGATTTCTGTATTTTTTTTCGATATTCCTTAGAGGGATCTAGAATATTAAAAAATAAAAGTGCATGAACCTATAATAAAATGTGAGTAAGGTATAGGAACCCAAAGTTATATTTTCCTAATAAATAATATTAGCTTATGGTAGGGTGTAGACAACTATGCATGTAAACGGTTACAATTTGAAAATTATTCAATAAACCATACTCATTTTTTTAATATTATACAACACTTTTTTGGAAAGATTATATTAAAAATATAAAATATTTTAAGTCTTACAATATATAATTAATATTTTTTTAATTAAAAAAATATTAAATAAGGATAAATATTAAAAAAATATAATTTTTAATGTTATTAAATAATTTATTAACATATATAAATTAATTAAAAATTTTTTATAATGTATGTAACATAGAGAATATAAATTTTTTAACATAGTAACATTTTCTTTTGATACATACCCAAATAACCCACATAGAAATGCGTGAAAGAGTATGGTCCAAGTCATCTTTGGTCTCTTGTTCCTGCAAATAAATCATCATTTGATGAAAGACAGGCTCTTAATTTCTTTAATTTCTTGCACACAAATAATAAACATCTTTTCTTTTCTTTTTTTTTTTTCCTTCGTTTTGCTTCCTGAATTCACACTTAGTCCCATCCAAAGAACGGAAAAAAGACTTTCAACTTGGCAACAACACACATTGACATTACAACAACAAATTCCCTCCGTTCTTCAATTAAATGCAAGCCTGGTTTGATTTTTTCCATGGTAGCTTGCCAAGGCAATGGTGCTGCTGATGCATTAGTAGCTGCTGGTGGCAGAGGGATGGAGCCTAATGGGTGGCTGGAAACGGCACCTCCCTTATCTGATGTTTTGAAGGCTGATTTGACTAAAGCAAGTTTTATTGATTTGATGAATTTCCCTGTTAGTATTAATAGAGTAGGGGTTGCTTAAACTGTTGTTTCCTCTTTGTTTTGTTTTTTGTTTTTGGGTGATTTTTGCGTGTTAGGTTGTATCTAAATGTTTTGAGTGTTTTCTTTTGTTTTTTTTTTATTTCAGCTATTAGTGTGTCTTACTTTGTTTGGTGATTAATAAAATGAACTATCTTTTTTGGCAAAAAAAAAAAAACTCCCTCCATTCTTATACATAAAATATTTTCTGAAAGCTTATTATGTCCAAATATATAAGAGATGTCATAATATTTATAAATAATTAGACAATTTTTTCCTTATCTTGAAAAAAGGAAATAGGTATTAATTAATTGTGCGCTTTTACTCACCACCATCATGATATTAATTAACATTATTGCAAGCAAAATTAAAAAATTATTGTAATTTAATATAGTTTCAACTAAATAACAAACTTTTATTGTATGTAGAATTATATGGAATATAGTAGGACTATAGGAGGAATATTGATAATATATACTCTCTCTCATTAAAGTGTATTTAATGAGTTTTATTCATATGCATGATTTTATCTAAAATTATCTTATAATTTAGGATAGAGAGAGTATAAGTTACTTTAAAAAGTATATCATTAATTATTTTATTCCAATTTCACCCTTTCATAATTTTCGGTAAGTAAAGAGTAAGAAGTTAATCGGTAAAAAGAAAGTGTTTTTAAAGATGATCCATTTAATAAAAATAAATTATAATTTTTTATTTTTATAAAACATTAATAATTTAATCATATCAACTTGATTTAAGTAAAATACTCAAAAATGAATAATAAACATAACCTGTGTATAAGTGAAACACAACAATAATTCAAGATGGATTTGGATTCGGTGACCATACTTAATACAAGTATTGAGTACCTATATTATCTAAACTGTTAAAATTTATATCAATGGTTATGAATTTATACTTCACTTAAAATTAATGAATGAGTGAATTTATTTGAACTATTGATCTAGATTTTAACTGCTCAAATGGAATAGGCACTTAGTATCTGTACTAAGTACAGTTATTGAATCAAAATCCATTCAAGACAAGCACTCTGACATAATTATTGCAACATATATAAATGAATATATGGTGGAAATGTTTGTGTTTTTATACATATACATACATATACATAAATATATATATATATATATATATACATATATATATATATATATATATACATACATGCATATACATAAATATATATATATATATGTATATATATATATATATATATATATATATATGGTAATAATGGAATTACCTTTCGAGAATGAAGGCAAGAGGAGCAATGAAAAGGGTAGCGAAGATAAAGCGGTAAGCAATAATGACTCTCAAGTTCATGCCATCATTGACGGCGAGCTTGTACAGCACAAGAAGGCCGGCAAAAGCTATCTGAGACGCCACCATTAACACCGCCGGCTTCAACCGATGGACCATGTCGTCCTGTACATCTACCATTGTCGTCGTTGCAATCACCACCACCACCACCACAAGCGAGGACGATGACCCACAACGATATAAGAATTGGTTAAGAGTTGAGAATAGAGATATTGAGAGAGAGGGAGAGGAAGGAACATGGTATAGTTGTGTAGGGTCTAATGGTCCCTGAGCTTAAAAGTTTAAAGTGAAGAGCATATTTACAATTGCAATGGGAAGGAAAGAAATGGTCTTTGTTTATATAGTGATGAGAATTTTGCCTGTGTGCTTGTTGCTATAATGATATTTTAATCGTCCAAATTTAAAATGGGAATTTGGCATATCCAGATTTAATTTTTTTTCCTTTCTATTTATATTTATTAAAATATAAATTTATAAAAATTTTAATGCAGATGTTTGTCAGCAATTTAAATAGTACATATTTAATTTGAAAATTTTAATTTAATATTAAATTTTTTTCTAATTTTTATAAATTAACATCCAGATATACTTTGGATAGTTCAAATTTAATGTTAAATTTTAAAAATATTTTATTTTGATAAATAAAATATTAAAAATAAAGATAATATCCTAACTGACACTTTTTTCAAAAAGACATAAGTTAAAAATTTTAAATTTGGATAAATTTATAAAAGTTTTTGATAGGGAGAACTGCAATAAGGGCCCTCAAAACACAAAAAATTACACTATGAGCCCAATAGATTCTGATAATGTAATTGTAGGCTTGAAGGCCTTTGTTGCAATTTTTGTTGCGAGCAAAAGTATAATTTTTTTCCTCTCAAAACTAACCGAGCATGATCTGATCTTCCACTTCATCTCTCTTCCTTACTATCTTCCTCTTCCTCCTCACACCATTGCATTTCAGTTCCCTAATTCTTCCATTTTCTCCTTCGTATTCTCAATCTATCCATCCCTCTTGCAATGAGCTAACATACAAGAGCTAGCTTTTGTGCATCTCTTGAGCATCGACAAGCTCCTTAGTGTCAAACCTCTAGAACTCAAAGTTTGTTGTAAGTTTTATTCTAGATCTATTCATCTTTCCTTTAGATACATGTTTCTGAAGCTTTTAGGATTTATGGGAATTTCTATAATTGCCACAAAAATTAGGACTTGATATCATTGAGTAGTGAATATCTAAATTTAGAAATTCTAGATCTAGAATTTAAATTGTAAATTGTTGAACCTATGCTTGTAAATATTTGGATATTAAATTGTAAATTTGTGAACTTTGACAGCACGTCAACTTTGAATCTTTGTTTGTCAAAATATGAACTTTCACTTGTACATATTTGAACTTGTATTTGTGAATATTAAGACTTTTACTTCTACATTTTTGAATTTTTCTTATTAATGATAGAAGAACCTTGTGTAGATGTTCAGGTGTGCCATATAGAAGGATCTTATGTTGTTAATAGATGGAACTTATCATGTTATTTGTAAATGTTCAACTCAACTACATGGACCATATAAAACATATAAACATTGATATTGTTCAAATAGACCTTGTCATGTTATATACAAACTTTGTGTTCATAAACCTTGGAAACTTTTATAAATGTCCAACTTAATCACTTGGACTATGTGAAATAAATGGACATTGTTTTGTTAATAAATGAATATTTTCATGTTATATACGGACTTTCTGTTGTTTGTAAACTTAAGAAACTTTTACAAAAGATGTAAAACTAGAACTTGTCATTACTGAGTTGTGAATATCTAAAGTCAAAAATTCTAGACTTTGAATTTACAATAGCTAAACCTATGCTTGTAAATATTTAGATGTGTAGATGTAAATTTATAAACTGTGACAACACGTCAACTCTGAACCTTTGCTTGCCAAAATATGGACTTTTACTTATAAATATTTCAACATGTACTTGTGAATATTAGAACTTTTACTTGTACATTTCTAAACTTTGCTAATTTGTGCAGGAATATAAAATGGTTAGATGTGACAATTTGTAATAGCTAATGGAGCATTCCAATAATGTCAAAGCTTAAAGTGCCGTTGCACTCACAGCAAGTTAGTAAGAAAATGAAAATAATAGGATGAAGTATCAAATTATTCCTCTAAGATTTTGTATATGCTATTTTAAGTTAGTTTTTGGTTAATGTATGTATGGCATATATTATGGTGTATGTTTGGAGAACACTTGTTGTAACGTAAATGAAATTATTTGCAATGATCATTTGTACATGTTGTCCAAATTTATGAACAATAGAAAGTCCATAAATAACATGAACATGTTCATTTATTAATAATACAATATCCATCTATTTTATATGATTTGTGATTAAGTTAAACATTTATAAAAGTTTCTCATTATGAATAACAAAAATTTCATATATAACATGATAATGTCCATTTATTACAAAATAATGTCCATCTATTTTACATGATTTGTGTGGTTAAATTGAACATTTGTAAAAAAATTTCAAGTTTATAAACAATAAAAAGTCTGTATATAATATGACAACATTCATTTATTAACAATACAATGTCTATATGTTTCATATGGTCCATGTGGTTAAGTTGAATATTTACAAATAACATGATAAGTTCCATCTATTGACATTATACAAGGTCCTTCTATTATTAATAAACAAAGTACAGAAATGTACAAGTAAAAGTTTTCATATTCACAAATATAGGTTTAAATATGTATAAATAAAAGTCCATATCTTGACATGCAAAGATTCAAAGTTGCTGTGCTGCCAAAATTCATAAATTTACAACTTAATATCCAAATATTTACAAGCATAGGTTTAACAATTCACAATTCAAAGTCTAGATCTATAATTTTCAAATTCAAATATTCACAACTCAATGATGGAAAATTTTAGTTTTTGCAACTACTATAACAATTCGCATAAATCTCCAAAAATCCCAAAAACATGTATCTGAATAACATGACTATTAGAAGACCAGAAGCTGAAGTTCTAGCAAATACTACTATATAATGGGATATAGAAGCCATCTTCCCTATAATCTAATTCATTGAGAGTTGTAATTAACTAATTCACAATAAAATATTCATAAATAACATCAAAATGTTCATATATTAACAATACAGGATCTGTCTATATGATACGCATTAATATTTGCATAAGTTAATTGCAAAATTTGCACAACACAAACTCCTTAAATAACAATATAAAGTTTATAAATAACATCTACATCAAAACATGTATATCTACTACAAAAAAATCTATATCAAAAACAATAAAAAAATCCATAAATAACAATTTTTCATTAAATGAATATGAACATGTACATTAGGACTACATAATTTCATGCCAGTATCGGCCCTTCTACTAAAACAAATATCAACATGAAATCTTGCATCAAATTTCATGTCTAATATATACAAAAATACAACAATTATAACCAAAACATCTAATGCTTGCTTGTCTATATACATACACAAAAAAATTGCCATCCCCAACAAATTTCAAGTACAAATACAATATCAAGTCAAAGTATATGTATTCACAAGTAGATGCTTGGATATTCAGAAGTTAATTGCTGGTAGTGAAATTCACTAGCAGTTAAAATAAAAGTGATATGGCTCATGCTCTCTCAATGTCTTATTTTGACAAAAAAAAAAAGCTACTCAGAAGCGGTGATTGCTTTGTAATATGCAATAATTGCTTTAGTTCATATGCCAAAATGAATACACCACTTGATTCATTCTTTTCACATTATGGTGGATCGTTCTGAGAAGCTAGTTGGCATGAGAGGGTTGTAGTTGGCTGGACATCTGACCGTTCCATCTATAGCCATTTGGATAAAAGTAGATGGCCCACTCATACCCTTCAACTAAAAATGCTTCAAATGCAAGCTTGAGGATGAAGAGAAAGAAGGAAGAGGGAGGAAGAAGAAGAGAGGGAGCACAAAAGCATGATGGAGAGAAAGAAGAATTTGGTTAGTGCATCAATGCTGGAAGAGGAAGAGAGAGAATGAAGGAGGGAAGAAGAAGAAGAAGAAAGTGATTGTTCAATAGCTAATTATAGGAGGGATAAATTGAGCATTTCACCAAAAAAAAAAACATAATTAGAAATGAGATATTTAGACCTTTAGAATAATTTGGATTCCATTAAGCCTTACCTACAATTTTTTATGTTTTGAAGACCCTTAGTGCGATTCTTCCTTTTTGATGTTAAATTTAAACCATCCACATTAAATCCATACGATCCAAGTTAGTGGTAAGCATATCTATAATTTTTTATATTTTTTATAATTTTTATTTTAATACATACAAGATAAATATAAATTAAAAATATAAAATTTAAACCGTCTAAAGAGTGGTGATGCTTATCCCCAAGTGAGCGCTGAAGATTGGTCCCTCCTTCCTATGAGATGGTCCCATTAGAGCATAAACACCATGCACTACTTCTGCATACTTTTTCCACGTTACTGAAGTTTATTTTGTAATCATTTCATGTTGTAATTCGTGATTTTTTTTTTTCATATTCTTTGATTTGTTATCTTCTCCATAATAAACACAACCTCTCTATTTTTGGATCATTATTTTCCATCCACTTCCAAAAGGAGTTATAGATGCATTCTCACTCTTTAAGATATTTGGCCAAAATCATTTCCCATCCATTTCCTTGTGAAGTACGCTATATTTCCATCTTGTTTTGATGAATCTATTGCTTGAATCTCGTTCAGCTTTCCATACTGATTGTTTTGCCTTTAGAAGCACCGCGAACGGAGGTTGGAATCATGTCGAGCGCAAAAACATTGATTTTTCGTTTTAGATTTCCGGTCCCTTTTGGAAAGTTCTGAACTTAGGTTTTATTCGGTTTGAACACCCGATTTTATTGTCGTTGAAATTGCAGTCATCGGAGGCTGGGATCGTCGGAAAAAGCCGGCTTAAGTTACGGGCCTCGGCGGGTCCATTGCTGTGCGAATCCGGATCAAAGAACCCGTCTGGTTGAGTAAGACGAGCTAGACGACGGGACGTTTCCGTATGCCGGAACGCGTCTTCCTCAGCTACCCGGAAGAACGCCGTTTTGCCCATGCGTGAACGCACCGTTTCAATAATTGTTTTTTGGGCTACAGTCGTGTTTGGGTTTGGTGGTCTTTTTCTTTTTCATTTTCCCCTGGACTATTTTTATTTTGGGCTTAAATTTTTCCAATTCTGTTTTCCTTCGCTTAGGGCTTACGTTTTAGGCTTTTTTATGATTTCGAAAAAAACATTTGTTATTATTCCCGAAATTAATTTGGGTCATGGTTTTCCACGTGTGTATTCAACATTTCAATTGCCCCAAATCTATTTTGAAGTTTAAATGTTTTGGGTCATTTTGGTTTCCTTCCTGAAAGTTATTTGAGCTAAATAAATCACGTTTAAATTTGATTTTTCTCACATATATTTGTTCAGCATTCTGTTTGTATATGTGAGAATTTATTTTATGTTCTATTCAATTGTTTAATGTTATGGGGATTTAATTTTGTCTATAAAATTTTGAAAAATTATTTTATGAATATCTAATTGTCTGAAAATTTGGGAAATCAGTTTTAGGCAATTATATGATTGATTGAGTTTTCAAAGTTATGTTTGAATTTACTGAAATTAATTATTTGGTACGTTACATAATAGTGGGAGAATTTTTTCCAGTTATTTAATCGCATAGCAATATTGTTGATTAGATTGATTGATTAAATTCTCATTATGAAACTTATGTGGATATATTTGATGTTTGTGCACCTTTCTTTGATTAAGGAGCAGCCACAGCATCCTTATAGGTTTATTGTAAGAAGAATTACATACAAGTCCCACTCAATATAATTAATTACCTCAAGATCCACTAACAATTAAGTTTATAAGAATATCAATGTGTTGTCACTTTTTTAAGCTCAGTTGTCAATAGATTTCAGGATAATTAATTGTATTAAGTGAGACCTTAAAGTAATGAGCTCAATTTGTCAATAGATCTCGGGGTAATTAATTGTATTAAGTGGGACCTTAAAATAATTTTTCCTTTGTTATATATATAATTACTCACTTCTGGACTTTGAAATATCAATTGTAATTAAGTATGTGATTATAGTTTATGTTTGCCCAAAAGGAGATAATTATTGTTGCATAATTAATTAGGATGGAATAGAATTGGCCTTATATTTTCCTAATTAGCCCATGGGTACTAGGGATTGTAAATGCATCCTAGTTTCATTATACTGGACATAAATTTGTGCCATGCTGAAATCTTTGCCCATAAGTAGGTTTCAGTGACGTGAAATTTATGCTTTACATTAGTAAACATATACTTAAATGTGATGGTTGATTGCCTCATATACTTGTATAAGCATGATTATTATTAAATTTCTGATTTTAATTTGCAGTATTATCATTGTCTTTTAAATTGTTAAAATTCCCAGGATTACATTGGTTAGAGACAATTGCTGAGCCTAGAAGGAGTTACACACAAACAGTTTTTCATATAAATTTTTTTCAATAAAGATGATGTTGACATAAATAGAATTCTGTTATCCATTAATATCAATATGTGAGGTCAAGAAGTATTGTAAGATCAAATTTCACGGTTTTAATAGAAAAACCTCAATGACTAGTGTTGGCTCTTCCTCAGTTGCCATTATTATGCCTGCATACTAGTCAAAAGATTCCCTCTCATATTTATTTTTATTTTCTCTATTGACTATTTATCTTATGTTTTTTAGTTATGGTAAGACTAAAACTAAGAGCTCCGCAACAAATCATTTAGTAATGGTGAGAGGTAACCTTAAGTCTTCCTCTGTATTTCTTTGGTTTATGAGAATTCTATATAAATATTTTTAATAGAGTTTGCCCAACAGGCTAACCTCTAGAACATTCTTAAGAATACTTCAGGCTATAAACTCCCATGTAATGCATCTTTATTATTTTGGAAGAATGAATAGATTATTGAGAATTCTAAATTTTCAAAACGAGGAGTTTATCGCGTGGGCTGAGTTTTCTTTACAGACTAACCCCATCATGACTTACATTTTGCAACAATATCATCCAAATTGATTTTAACCACTTCTAACAAAATCAAAATGTTTCTTGAAATGTTCTCAAGAGGCTTAACACTACTACTTATAGGCTTCTAACTTAAATTACCATTTTCCTCTCAAAGCCAATTTATTATTACATTCTGGATGTTTGCATAATTCTATTCCATAATTAAGATTGCAAATAGGCATAAACAAACATGCTTTTCGCATATTTCAAACGCCATCTCTCAACTTTTCCTCTAAACCCCCAAAAATGCTGATGACAAGTGTGGAGACTTCTTGAAAAGGATCACATTCACACATAGGCTATGAACAGCAACACATCATATATAGATACTTCACGTGCGATGCATGTTTTGTTGCATGACTGAATGATCACAAATCCTAATTATGATTTTTGTTTTGAGGGCTGCTTTTCTCGTCTGTTGGTGATGATCTGACTATGATTACTTCTGGAAGGCTACTCTGTGATGGTACTAAAGGATTCATCTTCATCTCTTTGCCTTTTCCCCATAGAACCATGTACAATCCACACACTATCAACATCCCTCCTATTATACTGCAAATTTGCATTGCCAAGTCATAAAACAATATAAAGTCAGTCGAACACCCACACAAAACAGCATCAATGCACGTGTGAGGAGTAAGCATACGCACGCACACATACCCCCCTACCTTCCCAGATATAGCTTCTCGTCCAACATGAAAGAACCAGCAATGGCCACAAAGACAAGCAAAAGAGGGTTGAAAGCAGATACATAAAGAGGTCCTTTCATGTCCACACACCATGCCATTACCACCACCATTATTCCAGACACCACTATTCCCTATATTCATGATTAAATAATTCACATACTTCACAAAAGTGCAATGTAACCACTCATCAATGTTTTTTTGGTTGGAAAAATCACTCTCAAATTCCATACAAGAAATCTAAATATACTAAAGTCTTAAGAATGCACAAAATTACTCTAAAATTTCATGTCGTTTTGTGAAGTTGATAACAACTGTTGGATAATTTTTAATAGAGTTGTTCAAGTAAAAACTAAGTGGCAATATTTGACAACTTCAATAAAAGACACGATAAATGAGACTTCAAACTAATTTTATAATTTTATGATAATTTTCTATATTTAGATTATTTATGTAGGACCTGAGATTGAATTTTTCAAAATTTTTTGTTTATAAAAAATATTAAATTTATAACATACCGCATAGGCCACAGTAAGAAGCCTAACATCCCAACCCAACTTCCATTGAGTCAAATCACTCTCAAGACAAATAGCAAGTGCAGTTGATAAGAGTGCTGCCATTGAACTCATTAAAGCTGTGCTTGAGTAATAACATGGATAACTCTTGCTCATCTTAGCCTATATTCCAACAACCAAAACAATCTCAAATTTGCAGTCAAAACATGGGAACAAAATGAGTGTCAGTTAACATCCACGTACTAAAAGCCGAATTGATAAAGACACTGGTTTAGGGTTAATTATCAAAATCATAGTTAAACTTTGATCAAACCAGTCAAGATATTAATTTAATGGTTTGCCAGTTCACCACGGACGGGTCTATAGTTAACATAATACGGTAATATTCATCTTTAGAAGAAGACCTGGATAATAAGCCACAAAGCATAAGTGGCACTGCTTCCTAGAGAACAAAGGGCACCCAAGAGAGCCTTCATACTAGAGGGAGCTAGTAGTGATGCCACTTGTCCCTTTCGATGATGCAAGAGGGTGATGTGGAAGGAACCTGTGTCTATTTTCGTGCTTTTGAAGAATGTGAGAACCATGGCCCCTCCTATTGCCACTATTGTTCCAATGATCTTCACTTGTCCTGCTACTGTTCTTAAATTCAATCTTTCCAAGCTGTTCACAAGTTCAAACGCATGCATATACTTCAAAGACACCAAAACATAAAATTAAAAATATGAATTTAATTAAACCATTCACTTATAATGAGACTATTGAAATTAAGAATTGTAATGGAAAGTAATAAAAAATCAATCACAGAAATTAAAAGTGGATTGAAACTCCCCGGACGGAGACGGCCATGAGAAAGGTGACGGCTGGAGTGAGATTGGACATGGCCGAAGCAAACGTGGCGGATGTTAAAGCCAATGACTCCAAGTAAAAGTTTTGTGACATTACTCCTCTGCGTCATAATATCACAATATCGGTCAATTTAAGCTATTTTTTCCTCACTAATAATACCTATAAATCTCCCCTCTATTTTAAAAATAAATCTCTCTATTATAAGTCACTCGTAAGTTGTAGCTAATTCACAAGAATCCAGAAAAATTAATTACATCATTAAAATTATTTAAGAATTGCTTTGATTTTTATTTTTATCCTTAGTAAATACCATAAACTTAAAAAAAGATATCTACTCGTTAAAAATTGAGAAGGATATATTTGAAATAAAGTAATTGATACTATACAAACTCTAGCAAAGTGATCACTTATATTTGTTCTTCATTTTTAGAAGATGATGTCTCTGTTAAAAATAATAAAATTAGTTCTCATAACAAATAATGGACAGGGTTGAAGTTGAAAAGACAAGAACCTTTTATTTTTTTTAATAGATTATTTTATCTGGACGCTAAATTTTGAAAATAGAGGATATATCAGTGGAAATTGAAGAAAAATCTAGATATAATTTATTTTCAAACATTATCCATAAGACAAAATTGAATTTCATCCCTATCATATTAATCTGTCATTGTGCACAATTATTGACAATTATTTGACAAGCATACATATAATCTGGATGCTGTTTTGATAAAAAAGATATACGAATTGAAGTATTGATTGTGACCTAACACCATACTATAGTCTGTAGTACATGGAAATAAAAAACAATTCGAAATAAATATTTATCTATTTATGGAGACAGTGTAATAAATCCGAAACAGCTTGTCCCTCTGGACACATCCGATAAATACGCAAACGTTTGGACTGGAGTGAAAAATAAAATAAAATAATATATCTACAATTTTATTAAGGGATAGGTGGAGAAAGAGGGACTTGGTTTTGATGCTCCACCCGTCCGGTGCACCTCCACTGATCTGAGGAGAATATCTGGACCGTTCAGATCTTCTCCCTGATTTAGTGGAGCTGCGGTGGAGAGGCTTGTGGAGGAGCAAAGCCAAGTCTGAGAAAGAGTCACGTATCTCTACGATTATATTCTATGCTCGATAACTTTGTATTCCCAATCAAGAAACGGAATAAACTATTTTAAGTCTCTGTAACAAAATAAAAAGGAAAAAATAGCGACAGTTCAGTAGTCAATTTCTTTTTCTTTTTTGTATTGTAATGGATATCTTGCCATTGAAAGGATCATTCCATACTAAACTATTACCTTATAAACAGAAAAAAAAAACACACAGATATAACAATTTTCAATTATTTATTTTGGGCCTGAATAATTATTAGTTATTAATTAATAATGATTTGATACATACCCAAATAACCCACATAGAAATGCCTGAGACAGAACGCTCCAAGTCATCTTCGGTCTTTTATTCCTGTAAATAATTTACCATATATGAGTCGTCTAAAAAGCTCTTAGATTTTATTTATTATATTGGGTTCCTTTGAACTGCAAAGCTTTGAACTAAAGTGCGTGTAATCATTTTCCAATAATGACTTTCAATAAATATCTCTACCCCACTACCTTATCTTGTGAATATTTCCAACTTTATATAATCAAGGGAATATTTTTTACCGTTTTCTAAAAATTTGACCAGTTATTAAATGATCAAAATACTGATTTGAAGAATAATGACCAAAACTAAAGTCGAACTATGATAAATCGACCATTTATTAAACTAGTTAAAATATTGTTTAACGGTTAATCTTTACGGGTTGACTCAAATTTATATAATATGATTTTTAGTTCATACATGTTATACATACATACAAACATACATGTATGCGTGGGCACTTTTTTCATACAAAGAAAAAAGTCATGAGCGTGAACCCAGATTATCAAAAATAAACCAGACCACCACTTAAGATCAGTGTCCACTGTGCAAGACATGCAAACTATCTATGACAACATAACGACATATGTTGTACGAAGATTCATATGATATTACTCTCTCTCTCCATTAATATAGAACACCGATTCAACACAAACTCTGATATAAACACCGTGGAGTAATTGATCAAAAAATAAAAAAACACCGTAAAGGAAAACAAGCACACAAATAAAAGAAATGAACTAGCCTTTCAAGAAAAAGAGCGAGAGGAGCAATGAAGAGAGTGGCGAACATATAGCGATAAGCAATGAGGATTCTGAGGTTCATGCCGTCGTTGACGGCGATCTTGTACAGCACATTGATTCCGGCGTATGTTATCTGAAGCACCACCATTAACATCGCTGGCTTTAGCCCCTCAACCACATCCCCAACGCCGCCTAACTTCCTCATCTTTAATTGTGATTAGAACCGATAGAGAGAGAGGGAGGGAGGGAGGGAGGGAGAGAGAGAGAGAAGGAAGGAAGGAACAAAGAGTGTAGTACGGTTTAATTGTTCATCCGAGGCAAGGAGACGCTGGTCTTTTCCTTGGAATCTTATATATAGAAGTCGCTTCTAATAATTATTTTACCATCTCATAGAAATTAAAATAAATATATAAATTATTAATATTTCTTAAAGAAGTGAAAAAATTATTATTGTTCAATATATTATCTTTAAAAATAATTTTTATTTCATATATAATTTTTTCTACTCAAGAAAAATTGTAATAGAGTAAAGTTTAAAAAAAATAATCCATAATTATTTTAAACAATGTTCGAATTTTTGTATATTTTTATATTTAGTATTCTATTATATCTTGAATATGATTATGGAGGAGGATATTCATGAGTAATTAAAAAAATAATGATCAATTTTCTTAAAAAAAGAACTTGTAGAACATGGCGCACTTATTCACGGAAGAAACAGAGAAGGAAAATAAGGGAAGTGTTGTTACATCCCACGGCACGTCATCCATTGACTACATTGCGCCACCTGCTTGACACGTAAGAGCTGGCCCTTCTCATCTTCTTCCACACTTCCACTCAATTAAATTCATGCTTTCAGTTCACCGCGCGACACCATGCTCATAGCTCATACGACGTCGGTTAAACGTAATTTTCTTTTCTCAAATCAATAAGTTAACTAGATTTTATAGCCATGCAATACATAAGATATTAACTACTCGTTGCAATATAAGGGAATAAAGAGGACAGAAGATTTTAATGAGCTTTATAAAAATAGAAATGATTTGGTATTCTAAAATATAAAATACTTTTATAAAAATAAAGTTTCATTAATTATACCTGTTTCCACATTATCCTTCCCTCTTTATTATATTTTATTTCTCTATTTATATTTCACAAATAAAGTTATATTAAATTTAATATATCTTTGAAAATTTATGTCCATGCTTTAAAATGATAAGATTGTAAAGTATATTTAATAAAATTTATTTGTATAAGTAATTTTGTAAAAAAATATATTATAAATTACTTCCTCTAAACTATAATATAAAGCATTGATAATCACTTCATGGTTCTAAAAAAAATTTAGTTGAAACATTAATCATTTTAAAAAAATTTACATCTTTTTAACTATACCCTTATTAAATACTTTATATAAGTGCTTTGATAATGATAATTGAAATTTCAATGCATCAATTTTTTTAAAAAGAGTAATAAATGAAGTAGTCATATAGTTAGAAATATAACTATAAAAGTTACTCAATACCCTACTATGTTATCATCCAAAGGGAATATATTTTAGTATTAATTTCATATTCACCACTTATTTATCATTGTGGGTCCCATACCCACCTTTTTTTAAAATTATAAAGCCATTGTAATATTTATTTTTATTTACTATATAATAATGAAAAATTATTATAAAAAATTAAAAAAAGGAGGTCAAATGGTTATTGTAGAACTACCACCACTACCACAAGAGACCCTATTACTTGACAGTTATTTTAACCTATATTTCATAGTTTTTAACTGTCAAGTAATAAGACGCTATATATTAAGGCCATACTTACTTGATGATTAAAAATTATCAAGCATTGGGGGCCTTACTTAACGATTATTTTTAAATAACCGGTCAAGTATATCCTTACATAATTGGTTATGTAAGCAAATACATGATGATTATTTACAAATGATCGTCAATTATTTTGGAGTACTTGACAGTTATTTATAAATTACCGTCAAGTAATTATGGCAAAAATTAGGCCTCATTTTTCTAGTTCTTGCCATAATTAGTTAAGAGTTATTTATAAATAACCATCAAGTATACAAATATCGCAAATCTAAGAATAACCAATGCTTTTAATGGTACATCTTACTACGTCTTGCTGTGAATCTAACATGACTCCATTAAACTATACTCTTGTAATATCAAGTGAGCCACATGCAACATCTTTTTGCTTAATGCATCAACAACCATAGTAGCCTTACACAAATGGTATTCTAACTTAAAGCCATAATCTTTGAGAAGTTTCACATCAACTTCTTTGTCTGATATTCAATTCTTTCTGATTTACTAGATATTTCAAGCTCTTATGATTACTGTATATACTAAACACCACACCATATAAATAATGATGCCAAATCTTCATAGTAAAAACCATAGCTACAAGCTCCAAATCATGTGTTGGATACTGTTACTCATGCAGCCTCAATTGTCAAAATGCATAAGATACCACTCATTCGTCTTACATCAATACACATCCTAGACCTTTTGAAGAAGTATCTGTATAAACCTCGAAAGCCAACCACATATTAGGGATAATTAACACGAGCATTGTAGTTAACCTTTCTTTCAATTTCTTAAATACATCTTCACACCTATTATCCCATATAAATGGATGATCTTTTTTGGTCAATTTGGTCCAAGGAGAAATAGTCTAAGAAAATCCTTGAATAAATGGTCAGTAATATCTAGCTAATCTCAAAAAATTGTGTATCTTTATGACTGAACTAGGATGCTCCCATTTCAACACTGCATCCATTTTATATGAATTAACTGAAATCCTGTCCACAGAAACCATATGTCCTAAAAATCTAATTTTCTTAACCAAAACTTGCACTTGTTTTTAGCATAAAGCTAATTATATTTTAGAATCTAGAGTACAATCCTAAGATGTTTGACATATTGTTCCTCATCCTTAGAATAAATCAAAATGTCATTGACAAAAACTATGACAAAACTGATCCAGATAACATCTGAAGATGTGGTTCATATAATTCATAAATATTATAGCCGCATTTGGGTTTAGTGATAAAACCCCAGCAGAGCTTCATAATGAATACAATATTTTAGTTTTTGAGCTTTTTGAGGCCAAGACCCTTAACCTTTTTATCAGAAGTAATGCATTCCTAAGAGAAAAGGTAGGGTTTTTTTTATCCCATCAAATAAATCCTATAAGAAGTTTCTAAAAATTTTATCCAATTCTACCAATACATTCACTACTACATAAAAACACTACAGTGGCGTTTAAAATTTTAATTTTATGGTGTTTTTAAAATGCTATAAATTTCAATGCTATTAAAAGTCTTAAGTGTCATTTCACTAATTAATGAAATGCCACAAAAAGCTGGCACAGTGATGGCATTTCTTCAAATAAAAATACTACCTCTCAAAATTTAAAAAAAAAATAAAAGGAAAGAGGTGGTGTTTCTTCTAATAAATGGCACCTTTCTTCCTTTGTTTTTTTTTTAAATTAGCAAGCATAAATTTATATATATAATATTTCATATATTCATCAATTTATATACATAAATTTTTTAATAAATATATAACTAAGTTATACAATAATTTTTATCTATACAATTATCATAACTAAATAATTAATTTTTCATTATACAAAATTTCAATAAACTTACTATGATCATAAAAAAAAATCATGAGAGTACCTCAAATACTTCTTTTATATATTTATTGAATCTGTCAAAAATTTGAATCAAAGTCAGAGTGACAAGATATTCAAGATTATATATATATATATTGCAGAGGTAAAAATATAAAATTAACTTGCCTCTATATTGAACTTTTAGCAAATAGCAGCATAGCTAGGATAAGATAACCATAGAGCAATGTGTCTAAAAAATTATAATAAAATAATTATTTTATTAAAAAGCAAAAGGGTGGCATTTCTCAATGCAAGAAATGCCACCTCTCTGCTTTTAGTTATTAAAAAAATTATAATAAAATAATTATTTTAACTTATAAAAAAAATTAAATAGTACAAAACAAGAGAGGTGGTGTTTAGCTTTGGAAACACCACCTCTCTCAATTTATTAATTTATTAAATATTAATATATAATAATTATAAATTATAATTAAATACATAATAATAAAATTTATTGAATCCAATAAAATGAAATACTAAATTAATAACAAAGTATAAAGATAATATTTTAAAGCTCAATAAATGCCACTTCCTTGACATTTTTTGTTAAATAATATAATATACTAATTAAAATTATTAATTTAATAAATTATAATAAAATCATTATTTAATTTGATAAAAAATAAATCAATAATAGAGTAAAGAGGTGGCATTTTTAAGTTTCAAAAATGCCACCTCTCTGCTTTTTAATTATTAAATAATAATATACATTAATAATTTATACTAATTAAATAACTTAGAATAACATAATCATTTTAATTTTTAAAGAAGTTAAATAATACAACAGAAGAGAGGTGGTGTTTTCAATATTTAGAAATGCCACCTGTCTCCATTTATTTATTATTAAATATTATTAAGTATTAATTATAAATTTTAATTAAATAATTAATAAAATAATTATTTAGTATGATAAAATAAAATATTAAATTAATAATAGAGTATAAAAGTAATATTTTTAAGCTCAGCAAATGCCACTTCCTTGACTTTATTTGTTAAATAATATGATATACTAATTAAAATTATTAACTAAATAAATTATAGTAAAATAATTATTTGATCTGATAAAATAAAATAACAGATCAATAACATAGTAGAGAGGTGGTATTTTCAAGCCCAAAAATGCTTCTTAATGATTAAATAATAATATTATATGTTTTTAATAAGTACTAATTAAATAAAATAATTATTTAAATTAAACAAATTAAATAACATAAAACAAGAGAGGTGGTGTTTCTAGCTTTGGAAACTCCACCTCACTCAATTTATTAATTTATTAAATATTAATATATGATTATTATAAATTCTAATTAAATACATAATAATAACAATTTATTGAATCTGATAAAGTAAAATGCTAAATAAATAACAAAGTAGAAAATGACACTTTTTTAGCTTTTTTTGTTAAATAATATGATATACTAATTAAAATTATTAATTAAATAAATTATAATAAAATAATTATTTAATTTGATAAAAATAAATCAATAATAGAATAGAGAGGTAGCATTTTTAAGTTTAGAAAATGCCACCTTTTTACTTTTTAATTATTAAATAAATATATGTATATATATATATATATATTAACAATTTATACTAATTAAATAACTTAAAATAACATAATCATTTAAATTTTTAAAGAAGTTAAATAATACAATACAAGAGAAACGCCACCTCTCTTGTATTGTATTATTTAACTTCTTTAAAGATTTAAATGATCTTTGAAAATGCCGCCTCTCTCTCCATTTATTTATTATTAAATATTATTAAGCATTAATTATAAATTTTAATTAAATAATTAATCAAATAATTATTTTTAAGGGAGTATAAAGGTAATATTTTTAAGCTCAACAAACGCTACTTTTCTAACCTTATTTGTTAAATAATATGATATATTAATTACAATTATTAACAAAATAAATTATAAAAAAATAATTATTTTATCTGATAAAATAAAATAATAAATCAATAACAGAGTAGAGAGATAGCGTTTCCAAGCTCAGAAAATGCCACCTCTCTACTTTCTAATGATTAAATAATAATATATATTTTTAACAAGTACTAATTAAATAAATTAATTATCTTAACTGTAAAAAAATTAAATAACATAAAACAAGAGAGGTGGCATTTCTCAGCTTTGGAAACGCCACCTCTCTCCATTTATTAATTTATAAAATATTAATGTATAATAATTATAAATTTTAATTAAATATATAATAATAAAATTTTATTTAATTTGACAAACTATTAAATTAATAATAGAGTATAAAAGCAATATTTTTAAGCTCAACAAGCGCTACTTCTTTAACCTTATTTGTTAAATAATATGATATACTAATTAAAATTATTAATGAAATAAATTATAACAAAATAATTATTTAATTTGATAAAATAAAATAATAAATTAATAACAAAGAAGAGAAGTGACGTTTCCAAGTTAGAGAAATGCCATCTCTCTGCTTTTTAATTATTAAATAATACTATATATTTTTAATAAGTACTAAATAAATAAATAAATTATTTTAATTTTAAAAAATTAAATAATAAAAAAATAAGAGAGGTAGCATTTCTAAGCTTTAGAAATGCTACCCCTATCAATTTATTAATTTATTGAATATTAATATATGAGGATTATAAATTCTAATTAAATACATAATAATAAAATATTATTTAATTTAATAAAATAAAATACTAAATTAATAACAAAGTTTAAAGGTGATGTTTTTAAACTCAGCAAATGCCACAATCCAGTTGTTAATAAGTCTTGCAGTAATTAATTTTTTTATGTGCGATCTCACTGTAATTCTCTCAAAAATATACGTTCAAATCATGATCTGTTTTTGTGGATGTTGTGTGAGAACCTTTTGTATATAATATATATTTGTTCTAGTTTTTATTAGAAAGACAAGTCTCCCACGGATGTCGATCCTCGTCAGCAAATAATAATAATAATAATAATAATCTAAGCATCGGGGAGCATTAACGAAATGTTTCCCAAAAATTAAAAGAATACTCTAGCCAGCTTGAAATGAGTAGCATTATTTGAAATAAATTGGTGTTATATTTATGTTTTACTACCTCCTGTCAAAAGGACATATCCAGAAACATGGAGGACAAATATGGGGGCCTAACACTAATTTTTACATTTTTTTATAAGTAAAATAAAAAAATTCCAATATTTTCCAAATAATTAATCAAATTATGGGGGCCAAGCTCCCCTCTCCCCCTACATGCATCCCTGATATAAGATTTATTTGAAAGTTTCGAGTTGCTCCTAAAGATAAGGTGTCATTTTTTTTTTCTATTTACCAAAAGAAAGTCTCATTTTTTTCTTGACTCCTATATTAATTTTTTTTTTGGTTCAATAACAACCGTATTTTTGAGATATTTTTATCTCTATGCATTAAATTTTAGTCATTAAATTGGAGGGCTATTTTTAGAAAAGTGTCACAAATTCTCTACATATATATTAATTATAACCTATCTAATTAATTTTTTATCTCTTCAATTTAGTTAAAAGCATTTTATATTTAAGACTTGGAAGAGGGAGTACATATTAATTATTTCTAAATAGAACCCATATAGAGTACAACAAGATTAGATCAGTCGAATAAATTCAACCAAAAATATCAGTGAAGCGAGTGATCCAACTGTCACTGATTTGGCCAAAGTAACCTTCGATTTGTTTTTTTTTTTTTAAATACAAGGTAAAAACCGTGCACGGGATAAAATTATGTTATGCCAGAGGTCATGAGTTTTCTGCACTGTTGGATCCTCGAGGATCATAATATCAAAATTTTCTCCAAAGGTTTGGTGGGCAATCATGTTAGCACATTCATTAGCTTATCTGGAGATATGGTTAAAAATAACCGTTCAATCTCTCATTATAAGATTTTTAATTTTCTTGATAGTTTCAAATAAAAGATGATCCTTGGTGGAGTTGTTGAATGAACAACAAAGAGCATCCATTCAGAGTAAATGTTGATTTTGTTAAACTTGGCATTCCAACAAATGTTGAGACTTACCCAACGTACTCAATAATTCCATAGCAATGCTAATTGTCAAGGTGGCGACCAAGATATCTGGAGAATCCTATAAACCGTTGTCTATGGCACCACGGATTGACACCACCACATACAATTGCCCCAATTGAAAGCTTTGGCTGTGTCAATTCAAAGCAATAATTTTCATGCCCACGTCCTATTTCCATTCTTACCAAGTTTTAGTGGCGTCTGCGGCTATAGGACCACTCCATTATAACTAACATTATTTTAATTGAGCTGTATTCCAATAAGAGATTGGGAAAAAATTGATTTTATATTGTAATCGCCTTCTAATTAACTTTATTATATTGATAAAAATTTATCAATATATATATATATAGGAAATTTTTTACCGTATAGAATATATAGAATATGTCAAGTTCTACCTCTATTTTTTTGTACCAAGCTCTACTAGAATAGTTAAAATTCCGATACGTCGTGGTGAGTTATATTCCAAAAAATAATATTCGGATTTTAAGGAATAATATTTTTACTTTTAGAAGATTCGGCCTAATTTTGAAAATTTTATCTTGTAAATTTGTCAACCTCTAAAATATATATATATATATATATATTCATATGAATACTTTATAAATACCCATTTTATGCAACTCTCGTTTTGGAAGAATGTATGGCCTTCCAATTCTGAATTTTCAGAATGGGGAGTTTATCTCTTAGCTTGGTTTTGAACAAAAAAAAAATATTTATGACATATCAAAAAAGAGAAAACACTATCAAATCTCACATAAACAATCTAAATATAAAATAGCCTTACGAAATCACAAGATTACCCTGAAGTCTCATATCATTTATTAAAGTTGTCAAGCTTGTTAATTATTTCTGGGATAGTTATTAGTGATGTTTTTCATTTGACAAGTAATAAACAACAATATAATTAACAATTATCCAATAGTAGTTATTATAATTTACATATAGATCATGCATCGTTCCATTCCATTTTGGATTATTACCAATAGGTATGATCGAATATGCTCTTTGAATGTTATTTCAAACACCATTATGCTTCTCCTTTAAACCAACAAAACATTTGAGGCTTCTTCAGTGAAAGAATCACATGTAGGATATGAACAACACATCATAGCTAGGCTTCTTCAATTTATTCAACAATCTATCATGTATTACTATTACTACTTCACTTGCATATTTTGATGAATGATTGAATGATCACAATCCTTAGCAAATTCAACTTCACAATTGTTATGATGACGGTTGATTTTATCATCCGTTGGCGGTGATCTCATCACAATGACTTCATCGAGGTTTTGAGATGGAATAAGTTGATTCATCTTCTTCATCTCTTTGCCTTTTCCCCACAAAACCAAGTATAATCCACACACTATCAATATTCCTCCTATTATACTGCAAATTTGCATTGCAAAGTCAATATATATATATATATATATATAAAGTTAGACGAACACACACACATATACACATACGTAACATCATCTATGTATGTGTGAAGAGTAAGCATGTGTATGTGTGTATATATATATAGATATACCTTCCAAGATATAGCTTCTCGTCCAACATTAAACAGCCAGCAATGGCCACAAAGACAAGCAAAAGAGGGTTGAAAGCAGATACATAAAGAGGGCCTTTCATGTTCACACACCATGCCATCACCACCACCATTATTCCAGACACAACTATTCCCTGTATGTTCATATTGTCATTAAAATTCACATACTTAAAAAAAAAAGCAGAATAGTGAAACTAAAATTTTCTTTTTATAGAAATGAAATACAAAATTATTGGGAACAATTGAGGAGTGAATACTCAAAACTAGGGAAAGGGAACAAATGAGTAAATGCTTGAAACATGCCACATTTTAATTCAAGATCTCAATATTCGAGTTTGAGTCCTTAATTCTATTTCAGTATATATTCCATTTAAAACCCAACTTTCTGATACTGGATTTTTCCCATCAATTAAGTCTAATTACATATTGGATGTCTTAACCAAAACTTACAAGAAGCTTAATTTTTACAGGTATATCAACAATGTACGTTAACTTGGTTATTAAATTTTATTCGATGCATCAAGAATCCAGACAGAGTTGAAATTAATATCAGATATCATACCGCATAGGCTGTTGTGAGAAGCCTAATATTCCAACCCAACTTCCATTGAGTCAGATCACTCTCAAAACAAAAAGCAAATGCAGTTGAAAACAATGCTGCCATTGAACTCATTAAAGCCGTGCTTGAATAATAATATGGGTAACTCTTGCTCATCTTCGCCTGTACTCCAACAGCTCAAACAATGTCAAATTTGCAGTGATACACAACAACGGTAAGCAGGCAAAACAAAAACAGAAAAAAAGTGTTGATTAACATAATAATATTATTCATTTTGAGAGATCGAAGAATGACCTGGATGATGAGCCATAAAGCATAAGTGGCGCTGCTTCCTAGAGAACAAAGGGCACCCAAGAGAGCCTTAATGCTAGAGGGAGCTAGTGGTGATGCCACGTGTCCCTTATGTTGATGCAAGAGGATCACGTGGAAGGAGCCTGTGTCAATTTTTGTCCCTTTCAAGAATGTTAGGACCATAGCCCCTCCTATTGCTATTATTGTTCCAATGATCTTGAGTTGTCCTGCTACTGTTCTTACACTCAGTCTTTCCAAGCTGTTCACAAATTTGAAACCCATATACTTTACAAAGACATCAAAACATAAATAAATACAAATAACTTTGAATTATAATTTTCAAAGGATGATGACAAGAAAATAAAAATTAAAAAATAAATTTAGGCCTTTAATTCTCTTATAAACGAAACAGTGCAAGTATATAGATAATCACTATACTACTTACAAAAGTAGATAGTCAAATTACTCAAGTATATTTAACAAAGAGAAAAGGCATTGCAATGAAATTAAAAATAATAAAAGAAAATAAAGGAAAAATTAAAAATGAAAAGGGAAATGCAATAATGAAACTCACCTGAAGGAGACGGCCATGAGAAAGGTGATGGCTGGGGTGAGATTGGCCATGGCCGAAGCAAAGGTTGCAGATGTTAAAGCCAATGACTCCAAGTAAAAGCTTTGTGACATTACTCCTCTACGTAATAATTATATATATCTTAATCAGTCAATTTATGCTATTTTTCTCTCTCTAATAATGTAAGCACTGTGTGTTTATGTGTAGGAAATACTCTCACTACAACATTTTGTTGCTATAGCAACAACTAGTTTTGCAACAGGTAAAGAAGTGTTGTCTAAGATTAGAATAGGCAACAATTTTCTGACTATAACATTTGAATGCCACTTTATGCTTGTTACAAATTATATTTTAAATGGAGAACTAAAAAAACCTGTTACTTATTTATTTACAATCAATACCCGCCCCCTAAATAATTTTCCTTAGGGGCGTGGCTCCCTTTCTTGAAGATTGACGCTCTTGTTAATTTTTGTTATTATTCTGCTTAACTCATATCACATTTATTTAATTATAATTTATATTAAAATATGAATATTTGAATTAGAAAAAAAGGAGATGACCATTAATTTCTCGAAAATCTCACCCCAAAAGTCGAAATCCTTCGTCTCTTTTCATGACGATCTTCATGAAAAGAATAACAGGTTTTCATTTGTTCTTTTTAGTTACTTAGCAGTGAGTATACTATCTAACAACTATATTTTCAAGCAAAAATATTAATATATATATATATATATATATATGCAACTACTGTGTCGACACGAAAATTATTAGTGAATTAAAAAAATATTCTTGAACTTTTCTATAATTAATATTACAATCAAAATTCTTCAAATTTCTCCTCTAATTCTAAAATTAGTACAAAAATTTTCCAAATTTTATTAAACTTATGCATACATAAATATTCTTTATTCTTTGAATTTGACTGAAATTATATGGTTTTTTCCTCTATTTACAAAAGATGGACAAACATTACCCAAAAGTAGAAATGATACTCGTGTATTTTACCAAATTTAAGAGAAATTTTGTAATTTTGTATTGAAATGAAGAAAGCGTATTATTTTTTCAATAGAAGAAAGTGTATAATTTGTTCTTCATTTTAGATGATTATGCGGGTTTTAAAAATAAGAAATAGTTTGAATAATAATAAATGTATTTTATCGAAGTTACGTGTGTGTTTGGATATAAGTTTGCACGCATGCAAAACTCTTAAGTTTTTATCATTGAAGAGAAAATATGCATGCAATCATCTAAAATATATGCAATGGGGCAATTCATGTAATTAATATATTTCTTATTTCAAGGGGAGATCCAAATTTAGAAAATTGATATATTCGTGTAATTTCAACAAAAGTAATGACCATATAATTAACTATCTAAAATTTTTCATTATTTCTTTTTTTGCTAAAAAAATTAATATGTCCAAAAATAAATTTTAATCCTATCACATATATACTTAGTCATTGTGCACCATTAATTACATGCATTATCTGAATAATTTTGTATGATTAAAAAGAATGAAGTGGAAGTATTGATTGTCATCACCTAATTGATATATACACGGAACTAAAAGCCAATTCGAAATAAGTATTTAACTATTTATAGAAAGAGTATATGAAATACGCAAACGTTTTGACATAGAAGAATAAATGTATATATAATTTTGTGGTCTAGAAAATACTACACACTTCATGAAAAGGTAGAGAAAGAGTCACGTATATATCACTATGATTATATTTCTATGTTTTGCAATACTTTATAACTTTGTTCTCCGAATCGAGAAACATCGATCTGAGAATAATCTTTGAAGTGTTTATTTATTTATTTGTATTTTAATGACCCTCTTGTCATTACAAAGAAGGGTAAGACTTATGTATTTAACTTTATATATGCAATATACTTATATCAAATCAAATCATGACATTTAAATCCTTATATATTAATTTAATTAATAACAAGAATTTATGAAAAAAAAATAATCTATGAAAGATACACATATCTTGATTTTATTAAATACAAGCATTTTAAGTATATAAATTTAAGTATACAAGTTTTTCTTTGAAAAGAATCCATATAACACACTGGCACACACGCAATGATTATCAATTATTTTTTTAGGGACATGAATAATGTACAACTATTAATTAACAATGATTTGATACATACCCGAATACCCCACACAGAAATGCCTGAAAAAGTACGCTCCAAGTCATCTTTGGCCTTTTACTCCTGCAAATAGTTTGCCGTGTATAAGTCATTTAATTTGTTGGGGGGGGGGGGGAGGGGGTGGGAAATTGATTTCTTTATTTCTTAATTAAGCATAGGAGAGCACAAATATTTTAATCTAAGATTCTTTTTTATTGGATTTCCATTGTCTAGGTCAAATAGCTAATCACCAGCGCCAAGCTTTAAAGTTTGAACTGCAAATTAAAATGTACCTCCTCCTCTGTTTCTATATATAAAAAAAGTTATCATTTATTGTTTTTTTATTTATAAGCAAAATCACATATATCTCAATATGCATTTATTACAATTTTTTTAAATTATCCCTCACAAACTCATAATTTTCATTGACAATAAACAATTAATGCAGCCTTGTTTTGATTAAATACAAGGGTATTTTCATCTAGTTTTTTTATTTCAAGACACAATTATTATAGTTTAACCAATTTTCTTAAACTATATGATGCCATTATTTTCTCTTATACTTCCTCTCCCTCTAATTCAAAATATAAGCATTTTCCTTTAACTAATCTTCATTCAAAATATAAGTAATGTAATATATGTAAAAATTATTTTTCTATTTTATCTCTTATATTTATTAATCTAGATACTTGTGTAAAGTTTTCTCTCAATGAAGTGTATTGGTAATTGAGACAAAAAGTAAAATAAAAAATAATATATATTTTTATAAAAATAAAACTTTATTAATATGTGAATTTTTTAAAAACTATTTATATTTTGGATTGGAAGAAGTATATAATAATTTAATTTTCTTATAATAATGGCTTTCAATAAATATCTCTACCCACCACCTTATCTTGTGGGTATTTTCAACTTACTGCCAATAAAATTATGTAGCTACTACTGTGGTCCTTGACTGTAAAATTATTTTTATTGCATGCATGCTTTATACTTGCATTTCTTGTATTTAAACTCGCCCGCCATGGAAGATGAGTGTTGAAAAGAAAAAAATCCTTTAACCAAGCACTAACCCAGACAGTTAATATTACAACGTAGCAATATAGTACGAAGAATCTTATTATATTAATTGTAACATATACATATATATATATATATATATATAAGAAATGAATTTACCTTTCGAGAAAGAGAGCGAGAGGAGCAATAAAGAGAGTGGCGAACATATAGCGATAAGCAATGAGGATTCTGAGGTTCATGCCGTCGTTGACGGCAAGCTTGTACAGAACATTGATTCCGGCGTATGTTAACTGAAGCACCACCATTAACATCGCCGGCTTCAACCCCTCAACTACATCCCCAACTCCAGCCATCTTCGCCATCGTTAATTGCGATCACAATCACAACACACAAACAGAGAGAGGGAGAGAGAGAGAGGGAGGGAGGGAGGGAGGGAGCAGAGAGTGTTGTAGGGTTTAATGCGTTGTGGGTGACAGATGAAGGAGGTATTTATGGAGGAATAAGGAGGCAAGTAATGTGGTTTTCCACGCAAACGTTATGCTCATCATTGTAATTAGATCCAACTAGTTATTTTTTAGTATAAATTTTAAATGATACAACAAAAATTACTATCCTCATTTATCGTTTATTTCTATTATATAATGTTATTGTGTTCTATCAACAATCATATCTCTAAAAATATTGTTAATTAAAAGATTACTTTTAATAATTTTATTTAGTGTTATCTTAATTAGTCTTTCTCTACTCTCCCTTTCTCATGTGCTGATTGCAATTCTTAACATCTTCATCCTAGTTGCCTCAACTTTATGTTAATTGTAAGTTATTATAATTGGAAGATTATCTTTATTTTAGATTTTATATTTACTAAAACTATAAGTGATATAAAATATAAAATATAAAAATATTAATCTGAAGCATCTAATTTTAATCTACACTGTCCAAATTTATGGTCATCACCTGGTGATTGATTTTATTAATTGCACCATCTGCTTGACAGCTACGTGCTCTTCTAATCTGCATCCACACTAACAATCAAATCTCACTGAAATTGTCCGGAAAAGTTTTATTATATATATCCTTATTAAATTTAAAATTTTAAAAATCATAACAAATTACTCAATTGTTTTCAATTACGAAAACTTTTAATTCATAACTAAAATATATAAAAATTTAACCTAAACTACTAGGAAATAAATAATATGGACTTTAATAATTTTTGAAAATTATTATATATTCCTTCTTTTTTAAAAAAGATATATTTCCTTATGTTTTTAATTAAGTGCAGAGAATGTCCAAGAATTTTGAGTAAAATCAATGAAATGTGTAACTTAATCTTTGTTTCATGATAATTTTGCATCAGTCTTGAAAATAGAAAACAGTATATGTAAATTCACCAAAAAAAAAGAAAAAGAAAAAGAAAAAGTATATTTAAACAATCCGGATTATTTTATTCACTTCCTGTGATCAATGGAAATTTTTGGGTACACATTTGATGAAGTATTTGCTTTAGTTATTCATAACTATATAACTAATATGTACTCCATTCAATCCCTATTATAAAGCACCTCTAACCACCTTATTGGAATCAAGTATAGTAAACTTTTAATTTTATTTATTTAAATAAAAAATTTGAATTGTATTACATTCTCTCTCAAAATTAATGAATATAAATATGAGTACTATTGAAAAAATTTAATTAATACACCCACTAAGGCATCAAGTGCTTTATATTAAGGATCATTAATCTCCCCTACAAGGCGTCTTGTAATAAGATTTGGATGGAGTATGTTTATAATTCAAGTACTAGACATAATATTTTGTATACTATATATTTGAAGCAACCTAGCACTCCAAGATAGTGACGGCAAGCCAATTTTTTTTTAAATTACAATAATTATTTTCATTCGGCCAAAAATAAAAAATAATTATTTTCATATGATAAAACATAAAAGTTAGCAAACTCAATGGTCAAAAGTAGAAAACAAACCAGCTGTATCCTAAACCCATAGAAAGAAGCACATAAATAAATCATAAAAATATTAATATAGTGAAGGTCATTAAAAAAAATATACATATATAATAATTTAAAAATTAAATAATATTTAGCCAATGACACCATAACAATCACAAAAGACAAAGCTCAAAAGCTACTGCATCTCTTGCACTTTCTCTTATGCTTGATTTGGATCAGGGAGTGCTTAAAAAAGAAAAATAAGTATGGGTCCTTAGCGTGTTTTGAATTGATCCTATGTTTTTTTTTTTTTTTTTACCTCTAACTAAGTCGCTTAAATTTCATATGTTTGCATCATTACTTTTTATATTTTTTTTAGGTAAATATAACTTTTGATCCCTATATTTTACTCGTGTTTTGCTTTTAGTCCCTATAATTTTTTTTTTATATTTTAGGTCCCTCCACTTTTATTTTCATTGTTTTGGGTCATTTTAAGGTCCTTGTAATTTGCACATAGAGGGACCAAAAATAATGAAAAATAAAAGTGTAGGGACCTAAAATATAAAAAAAAAAGTATATGAATCAATAACAAAATACAAGTAAAGTACAAGGATAAAAATTTATATTTACCCTTTTTTTAGTGGAAAGGAAATTCATTAAATAAAACTACACATGCAATATGTACAAGAAAGTTAAAAGCAATTACATCATGCTTTTAAAGATAAAAAAAGACCTATGAGTATGATCTATAATAGCTTTAATATGTACGGAAGGAAAATTTATTAACAATCTCTCAGTGAAAATATGCTTGTTGCAAACTTATATTTTTAAATATAACTATAATGATCAATTCAAAACACGCTAGTTAAGTTATTAATTTTATTTGAAAATAAAATAAACTTTTAATTTCACCCCTATTTAAATAAAAATGTTTAAATTGTATTATATTCTCTCTCATAGTTAATGAGTTTAAATAGGAGTAATATTGAAAAACCGTAATTAATTCCTATAGTGGGCCTTGTATTAAGAACCAAAAAAAAAAATGTTTCTAGAAGGTGCCCCATATTAGAGACCAAAGGGAATACATAAACTTGTGTTATTTTTGTGCTGACTTATTAAAATTATTATGAGTTGTCTGCAAAACAAGTGGAAGACCAAAAAAAAAAAGCAAGTAGGACTTAAATCAAAAATCTTGAAGAAGACATGATAGACATGGAAGATGGATAGAAAGGCTAATATTATTTTCTTTCTAATTTTCTATCCATTAAAATAAGTAGAGCTAGTAATTAGGGGCGATTCTTGAAGGACCAAGCCTAAATTACATTTTACAAAGTCAATTAGACCTTAGGGCTCGATATTGCAAAGCCGGACCCTACTTTTAGGGTTAAAGGCCTAAAAATATATACATTTATAATTAAAAAAAGTTATTACATATAAGGTAAGTTTAACAAAAAAATTGGGTAATACACACCATAACAATCAACAAATATATGTAAAACTTAAGCATCCAAGTATAATATTAATTAACAACATAAAAATCAACACAATAAAAATTAGACTTTGCTACATAATCAATAAAATCTTGAAAATTATCATTATCATTATTACCAATATTAATATAATTTGATCATTTTTTTTGTAGAGCCTTCTTTATAGTAAAGATATTAAACTTTTAGTTAGTCTTTATTTTTTAAATTGAATTAATTCTTAAAAAATAATAAAAATAAAAGGGTTGGTCCTTTTAATTCTAGGCACACCAGAATAGGTCCTTTTTAAACTCAAATTATCATTTCTTACTTTAAAGTACAACCTAATTATTGCTATTTATGAGCTTAAAACTCAAGCCGCATTCTAATTGCTGGCTCTAAAAAAACAAGGGTTGCAATTTAGTAGCCCTTTCTTTTTCATCTTTCTCTAACTGTGTGTTTGCCTATACTCACACTCTTCACCTTCCTCAGTTACAGTTTTCCTTCCATTTTCCAAATCTTGTCTCAAAAGCAAATCATCAATAAGTCAACAACCACCACTTTTGTCCTCAGAGAATAATAAAGAAATAAAAATTAAAGAAAAATTAAAGGAAAAGTATATGTGTGTGTTCATTAGAGTCTGGTTAACTTTAACTAAACTACAACTCTCTATAGAAATCTGACTATAATTTTGTAAAACAAATTATTAATTTGGTGGGCTTAAAATATCAAAGATTGCAGTTGTTGGGTTGAAATAAAAGTATCAAAGACCTTCAGAAAAAAATTTCGACTAGACTAAATTTGAATTTGACCTTAGTGGAGGTAGGTCACAAGTTCAAATATTAAATACTATAAGTTTGCAAATTGAAGGGGACAACGGCCTACCTCATCAACACTAAGGTCCGCTTATGGTTGAGATGAAGAGTGGTTATAGATAAAGCGATTGGCTATATGAGTATTAAATATGATTATTTATTGATTGAAAACATATTTAAAATACTATATGTATATGTGTGTGTTAAATATATAAACGAATATTTCATATTACATATGTTGGCTCAAGATTAAACATTTATATGATTGATATATATTACATATACTGTGTAAGCTGTTTCTTTGAAAGCCTCTCATTTTGAATTGGCTCGCATCCTGCGCTGTATGCAAAGTATAGTTATCGAAGAATGACAATGATGTCCTAAATAATGGAATTAATGATAGTAAGATTCTGGGTGAATTTGTCTTCAATAAATAAATTATAAATATTAATTAAAATAGGTGTAAATAGAAATTCTAAAATTGGAAACTGAGATTTACATTTAAATTTTAAATGTTATATTTGTAATTAGAACTCCTCAATTTGTAATTATTTAAATTGATATTTATGACTTTATTTTAAAAAATTAGGAAAAAAATCATTTCTTGATAAGCCTTGTAGTTACCCCAAATTTACACAACAATGCACCAATGGATATGAGGTAGAGCCAGTGATTCATGTGAGCATCATTATTTTGATTGAACTTAAAATATTTGAACATGTAAAAAAAAAAATCATATAGACAAGCTTAGCCCTCAAACCTCAGGATCTCAAGCTTATTCGAGATAGCCTGAATACCCGAATTGTAAATAGTATATTATTTTTTTCTTTTTATAGCCAATTTCAATTTTTATTTTTAAAAATTTAAAATTTTCAAGCAACATAACACTACAACACATCTTTTATTTCATCCTTATTGAAGTGAGACAAGTCATTAAAAGCATAAAAATGAAAGCATATGGATTAACAGCTTGTGTTTCTTTTTAAAATATTTTCAAAAAACATTCACAACAAACAATTATTAGAACATTAAAACTTTATTTATGGTGCAAAATGTGCACATTGAAAGTTATCAGAAGATTTGTGAAGGATAAGTGTAAGTTAAAGTGAACGTTAATTTCATATTATCTGTAATAAAAAGAATTTGAGTATTAGAGTTAAGCCCATTTGAATTCAGGTTTGGCCTGGATTTCTTTCAGTTTATTTGTGCTTGACCATCAAGTTTTGCTTGAATTACCACCTCTAATATGATGTCACTAGGGACTTAGTTATAAATAAGTATTATGTGAATTGACAAAAAGCCCATGATTTAAAATGGATGTTCTTCTTTCCTTTATCTCAACCAAGACAAATTGATGTTTTGTGTCTTAAATCTTATTCATGCATCTAAGTCTTTAGGAACCTCATAGCCATTTACACATTTGATGGGGCCTTTGAATAATTAAAATACTTATAAAAGACTTTATATTGATTTTTCCAAGATTTTATCGGGATCTAATTGTTATTATTATTTTTTGGGATTTAATTGTAATTCTTCCCGTATTTATGTGCACACACTGGCGGACACCAGGCCACTCCTCTCACATGCTCCAATTCGAACCACCCAATTTTAATATATATATATATATATATATACGGATATTGTTGTGTAGGGTATATATAAAAATGCACGCTGCTATCTTTATCTATTTTTAATTTTTAATTTAAAAAATTTAATATGATAACTATTTGGAAAAAAACTCAAGTCAATAATATGCATATTAATTTTTAGCATTTTGGCCCATGTTCTCGCCGGTTCTGCCCACACACACAACACACACACATACAATAAAAAGGATATGGATTGTGGATTTTTTTTATTTGCAAAATATATGTCCAAATCATGACTAGTTTTTTGCGTGTTGTATGAGATCCTCTTGGAAGGATGCTTTAATTAGAAAGAGAAGTCTCTTACGGATATCGATCCTCGTGTGTGTATATAAGCATCAAGAGTATTAAAGAATGCTAAAAAATACTCATTTTTTGAAATGAGATGTATTCATTTATGACTTACAAAAATAATCAATGTATAATAATATAATTGAGTAGATAGCTTCAAGCTTTTCGATCTCGTGGCTTGATGGTGGAGCTGATTGGCTTGACTTTGTAAGTGATTGGTTCAAGGTTCGAATGACATGCTTCGTCACTCATAGCAGCCAGGGACTGGTCAACCATAAAACAATGAACTAACACTGAACTTCTAGCAGCTTTAGTGCAATTGGTACTTTTTATTATATCTTGCCATCAGCGACCGACTTAGAAAAATTAGTTTGTGGGGGCAAAATTTATACATAAGATAAACATTAATATTTTTAATAAATTAATTATAAACTTATATTAATATAAAATTATTATAAGTAAGAGAAATTTTTAGTGGACTTAATGCACCATGTCATCCAAATCCATTTATAAAATATAACATTTAAGTGACATTAAATATAAATTGACTTTGACATTAATGATAGTATAGAAGAAAAGGCAAAAATTAAATAGGCATTTTATAATAAAAAAATTAATTTATTAAAATAATGACACAAAATTTTATTTGATTGAATTGGTACAATTTATTAGATGAATCATAGATTATGTGGTGCACTGTAAGAATTTCTCTTAAAAAATTATATACTTCTAAAGAACTGTGCATAAAATATAAAATTATAATAACATAAAATTATATCTATAACTCTTCTAAGTTTTGACTAATAAAGGTGGGTTTAATTGGTGAAAATTTACTCCATGATTCTATAAGACTTGACTCACCCAAAATATTTTATGCTCAAAAGACTTAACTCTTTTGTATAGTATAATTTTTTGTGATAAAATTTTCAATTTAAACAGTCAAAAAATTATTTTCTAAACGATTTCTCCTTGTTGGTAAAAAAAAAAAAACTATTTATCCTTTCTTTCTGAAACTCTTGTTATTTAAAGTTAAAACATATAAACAAGATTTTGGTAAAATAATTTTTTTAGGAAATTAGTGAAATTTTTTATGGGGCTACGTGGATTTTTTTTTTCTTTTTTGATGGGGCAAGGGCAATTGAAATTTTTACATGGAGGGTGAAATGAAATATTCAAGATCATTACATGCATTATTTCTGAGCTTGTGGAGACAATTGCCCCTCTACCTTCCAAGTAGGTCCACCACTGCTTGCCATAACAGATATTGCTAAAATGTTGAGAATTTAGGCTTAGTGGAGTCTAACTCGGACCACTCGATTATATTTATAATTAACATTATAATTGAGCTTCTTCCTGCGAGACACCTGTTTTCAATGAAGACGTAGAGTTATTGTAATGGCCTTTTAATTTGATCATTTTGTGCTTCTAGTACTCTAGTACGCACAGAGGATTTTCTTTTTCTGATCTTTTTCAGAGAAATTCATTTTACTAGATTTTATCAATATATATAGTATATGAAAAATGTTGCATTATCAGGAAAATACAACAAGTCCCTACACTGTTATTGCATTTTGCTTTTAGTCCATATATTTTTTTTTTTTGTTGTTCCCAATCTTTTTGGTTTAATCTGTCCACAATGTTAGTCTCTAAAGTTTTAGAATGCACATAAGGACCATGATCAGCTAATAGCCCTGATGCTAACGAAGTTAATTTTGCTAACGAATTTAATATACTTAACTCTATTAACCTCATTGTTGGCATGTACTTGATCTTGCCTTCATCTCCTGCATTCTGTTTAATCCAATATATATGAGGAAGCCTTTTTTTGCCTCCTTATCTTTTATTTTTAGTCATATATGTAGTCAATTTATTTCCATGTCAGTATATTTTTACCATGTTAGCAAAGAGGATTAGCAGAGTTACAATGAAATAAATTCTGCCGGTGCTAATTCATGGTTGTTATGTGCAGTTTTAAAATTATAGGAATTAATGTTGCAAACGATCGAATCAAATTAAAGGAACTGGAAACAACGTAATAAAATCATATGAACTAAAAACAAAACACAATTAAAATACAGGGACCTACTGTTTTACTTTTCCTAAGTTATATTATTTTCTTTTTTGGCCAGTCCTACATTATATTATCTATGACTTATAAACCATGTTAGTTATAGGGATGGGGTTGGTCGTGGCTTTCCAGTCGACACTCACAGTCAAGGATTAATAAGCATGAGGGCCAAAAAAGCTTAAGATAGAAATGTTGCTATTTAAGCTTTTTATTGCAAGAGACTCTTGAAATTTGCTGAACACCTATAATGGCCCAAGGTGAAAAAGAAGGACTGGGCAATGTTTTTTTCCTTGTTCAATTACTATATAATATTTAGTGCTATTAGGTAAAATTCAAATATTATCATACACTATTAAAGTAAATTTTTTTAAATTTTTTTATTCATATAACCTTCAAACTTAGTTAAAAAAAAGGAAAATTAATTATAATTATAATTCAATTCTTAAACTTTAACTTAATGTAACTCAATTTTATAATTTTTTGACAGTTTAAATTTGGTCCCTATGAGTGTAGCTCAGTCCCTATAATTTTAATCATTTAAAATATTAGTCTTTAAACTTATGAAATAATTATAATCCTTATAATTTATTTTTTTTAAGAAAATAGGGACTAAAAATTAAATTTTTAAAATTATAGATATTAAATTACATCAAGTCAAATTTATTAATTGAGTTTTGATTAATTCAAAATTGTTAAGAACTGAATTGTATCAAAAGAAGAGACTGAGTTTTAAGTTTAACTAAATAAAAAAAACAAAATGAGTAATTTTCTCAAAAATTTATAAATTAATAAGTGATATGCATAGAATCAAAGTATATGGTTTTTGACAAATAAAATAAAAAATAAAATAAAAAAAAAATAAAAAAAACCGATGGCGAGTGGGGCAATTTAATTACAAACATAATGGGGGCAATTGATAATGATGAATATTATATATAGTATGATGATGATGATGCCCCCCACCACCCAGATAAGTCCGTCCTCAGATTATCATCATTATGATAATATAAGAAATGCCAAAATGCGCGTGTGCGGGTGTGAACTGATCATCTTTTCATTCATACTACTTTCCTGTTGCCAATATTTTATTAATTGAACTCCATACGTCTTTTTCTTTTTAATGAAGTGCATTTTGCATGGGATATTATATTGTTTTTATTATATGTTAAAGTGAGAAAGTGCTCTATAATGAGAACTAGGGAATATATTTTTAAATCTTACCTGCAACGGTACAAGTGATGACAAAGCTGGTTAATTAAAGAAAATTATTAAATATAATAATATCAATAATTAAAAAATTAAAGTTAAGCACATATGTTGAGAATATATAATAGATATATATATATAGTTAGTTAGTTAGTTTGTAGAGCACATGACCGTGTATTTGGGTCTATGGTGTATATATAGTCACATTGGAACCTTGTTTAGTTAATGAAAAGTCATGATTTTTTTAGCTTAACATTCACTCATACATAATCTGTACAAGGGCATAGATTACATCTCTCATCATGGTATCATAGAGCCAGGACATTCTTTGGGCCAAAGGAAGCTATCTGCAACAATTGAAGCTCAAGAAATGGGCCGAAAATTGCAAGAATGCAAACCCACCAAGAAGCTTCTCTAGCACATGGTTTTTTATCACCCAAGAACCTAGGTCCAATTCAAGAAATGGACAGGAAAAACAAGAATCCGGATCCATCAGCGCGCTGACCCAACACACTACTCAGAATGGGTGAAAGTTGTGCATTTTGAACTCTTAAGAAAATAATCTGCCCATTCCTCGATATTTCTCATTTGCCCTAGGTTTTACAATTTCCATCACTTTTCCAAAAATTTATCCTCTTCCTCTTAAATTCTTCTTCTCACAAACCACAGAGATACTCGATATGCCCAACGATATGAAAGAAACGATGTTGCTCCTATCGATTTTACTCATGAGTTGTATCTTCAACCTTCCAATATGCAAGTATTAGCCCTTGTGCCTCAAGTTCTTACTAGTCCTAAAAACTACACCATATAGAGTCGATCAATGTGGATTGCACTACTTAGAAAACACAAACTCGAGTTTGTCGATGGATCTTATAGAAGGAGGCTCAAGATCTGTCTCTTCATGCGCAGTGGGAATGGTGTAATGCCGTCGTGCTTTCCTGGTTGCTGAGCTCTGTTTCGAAGGTATTAGCCAATGGAATGGCATATTCTCATAGTGCATTCTCGTCTAGACAAATCTCAAGAAAAAGGTTGATAAGGTTATTGGATCTCAAATTTTGCTATACACCTTGAGATTAACTCTCACGTTTAGGGATCTCTCACAGTGTCATGCATGCTATTACACAAGGTTGAAAGAACTTTAGGAAGGACAATCTTCCTTGATCGGTACCGATATGTAAGTGTGAGGTTTCAAAAGTTTATTCTGATCTAATGCAAACAACAACGTCTTCTGCAATTCTTGATAAGACTCAGTGAGTCCTATAGTCAAGCAAGGAGAGATAGATACTCTTGATGACTCCCATTCGTCTATTAACCAAGCCTACAACATGATTATAGAGGAGGGTGCTATGGCTATGGGTCGAGGGCAAGGCTGAGGTAGAGGACATGGACGTGGCAACTCTTTACTCAAATGTGCTCACTATCACAAACATGGCCACGTTAAAGAAAATTGCTATGAAATCATTGGCTATCCAGCTAACTTAAAAAGGAATAAGAATAAGCAGTCTCAAGAGAGTAAAGCCAATCAAGGAAAAGGTGAAAGCTGCTAATAGAGTGATGAAGGGGAAATTGTGGCACCAACTTTTACTCAGGAGCAGTATGAGCAAATATTGCAATTGTTGAGGAAGGATTCTGAGCCAACCATCCATGCACTCACCGGTATAGGTTTGTGTAACTCTTCTTCCTTTAAAACTAGGACTAGTTGGATACTTGATTCTAGTATACCATACATATGGTTAGTGATTTGCATTTTTTTCATTCCTGTGAGAAGTATACTGGTCCTATCAAGAATATTAAAATTCCTAATGGGCAGAGAGTCTTAGTAACGCATAAGGGAATGTTTGTCTATCCGAAGGCATAACTTTAAAAGATGTATTATATGCACTGAACTTTGCTTTAATATGATATCTGTTCTTAGGCTAATTAAAGAAGAACATTGCATGGTTGCCTTTTATCTGACCTCTGTTTAGTACAGGACCTTCAGGATGGCAGGAAGAAAGCGATTGGTAAAATTGTGCAAGGCCTACACATTCTGACTGATAATGATCATGCTAAATGCTGCTGAAAATTCTGATGTAATAAAAGAATCAAGTGAACTTTGGTTGTGGCATTGTAGACTAGGTCACCTTTCTTTTCCTGTAATAAAGTATTTGCTTTCACTCAAAAGGGGTGTTCATTTGAATATAGAAAATAAGACTTGTGAGACTTGTATTCCATCTAAACAAACTAAAATACCTTTCCTTGTTAGCTCTTCAAGTCTACTTTTTGTTCTGAATTGCTACATATGGATGTGTGGGGACCCTGTAAGGTACCCACGCACTAAAGTATCAATATTTCTTAACTATTTTGGATGATTTTTCTAGAACTACTTGGATATTTTTATTACAGCACAAGTGAAACTGTGACCAATATTAAGAGTTTCATTGCATATGTTCAGAATCAACTGATGTTTGCATTAGAAGGATTAGAACTAATAATGGTACAAAATTTTAAATAATGAACTAAGAAGTATTCTTCAGGAAAAAAGAATTATACATGAAACCACATGTCCTTATACACCTCAACAAAATGGGGTAGTTAAGCATAAATATAGGAGTTTGGTTTAGGTTTAGGTCTCTACGTGTCTTTTTGTTCAATCTAGTTTGCCTATTCAATATGGGGGGGATTGTATAAAAATGGTGGCCTACTTAATACATAGAACGCCTTCTAGAGTTTTACAATTTAAGACGCCTTATGAGATTGTTTATGGAAAACTGCCTGATTTCAATAATTTGAGAATATTTGATTCCCTTGCTTTTGCTATAGATTTAAATGCCTCAGATAAATTCCAATATAGATCATTCCTTGTGTTTTCCTAGGTTATCCTATTAATCAAAAGGGTTTCATGTTGCTTGATCTAAAAAACTAACAGAATATTTGTTAATAGACACGTAAGATTTATTGAACATAAATTTCCTTATAAAGATTGTGCTGTAAGTAACTAGAATAGCAATATTAAAACCTTTTATAATATTTTTTAGCATGAACTTGAACAAATGAGGGTGAAGGATGACTCTAATAATATTGAACCTTTTGGGAATGATTTACCTAATATGAATGACCTAGGGGAGCCACATGAATTAGAGAATGATGACATAATAAGGTGATGAATCAAGAACAACATAGAATGAGACTTGTTAGAGATAAGAAACCTCCTGTTTGATCTAAAGATTATGTTTATTTTGCTTGTGATATGTATAATGTCAAGTACCCCATGCAACAGCAAGTTTCTTATGAATCTATTTTTGCATCTCATAAATGCTTTATCTTCAATTGATTCTGATATAGAACCTAAAACATATGAAGAGGTTATCAACATAATAAATGGGTTGGGGCTATGAATGTAGAACTCAAAGCATTAGAAGATAACAAAAATTAGAAAATAGTTGACTTACCAAAGGGAAAGAAGCCTATAGGCTGTAGATGGGTGTACAAAATTAAATATAAGTCTAATGGCCGTATTGAGCGGTACAAGACAAGGTTAGTAGCAAAGGGTTACTATCAAAGGAAAGGAGTAGACTATCAGGAAACCTTTTCCCCTGTCATAAAGATGGTTAATGTTAGATCTGTTATGTGCTTGGCTACCCAGCAAAAATGGAGTTTGCATCAGATGGACGTCTATAACGCATTTTACAGGGAGAATTGAATGAGGAAGTGTATATGACTATACCTCAAGGTCTTCTTGGAAAGGGAGAGAGTAGAGTCAAAGTTTGTAAACTCAATAAGTCCTTGTATGGCCTAAAGTAAGCTTCATGACAGTGGAATTATAAATTGACCTTAGCCTTAAAAGAAAGAGGTTTTAGTCAAAGCATGCATGATTATCATTATTTGTTAAGAAACTTCATGATGGTGTGGTTTTAGTCCTTGTCTATGTGGATGACCTATTAATCACTGGCAGCTCTGAAAATGGAATTACACAGACCAAGAATTTTTTTCATAACAAATTTAAAATTAAAGATCTAGGCTTGTTAAAATATTTTCTAGGAATTGAAGTGGCAAGATCCCATAAGGGTATTGTCATGAATCAAAGAAAGTATGTGTTGGATTTATTGTTTGAAACAGGGATGAGTGGATGTAAGCCATTGTCAGTTCCTATGGCACAGAATATGAGGTTAACAGCTTATGAGGAAGGAAGAAACAAGAAAGAGGAACTATTGAAGGACCTAAGAGAATATAGAAGACTTATTGGTAAGTTAATCTATTTGATAATGACACGTCCTGACATTTCCTTTTCTGTGCAGCATTTGAGTCAGTTTATCCAAGCCCCTATGAAAATACACATGGCAGCAGCAAAGAATGTGCTGAGGTACTTAAAGAATAATCCAGGCTTAGGAATACTCTTGAGTTCCAAAGGCAATTTAGAGTTGAAGTGCTTCTGCAATTCAAATTGGGTAGCATGCAACACTACAAAAAGATCAGTTTCTAGTTATTTGTTAAATCTAGGAGACTCCTTAATCTCTTAGAAAACAAAGAAGCAGAGTATTGTATCTAAATCTTCAGCTGAAGTTGAGTATAGGGCCTTAGGTGTTGCTGTTTTTGAGATAATCTGGTATTGGGACTGATGAAGGACTTGGGATTGCATGGTTTAGCTCCTGTACAAGTTTTTTGTGACCGTAGGGCAGCAATCCATATAGCCAAGAATCCTATGTTTCATGAGAGAACCAAGCACATAGAGATAGATTGTCACTTTGTGAGGGAGAAATTACAGCAAAGAAAGATTTCTCTACATCATGTATGTTCAATGGATCAAGAAGCAGATGTATTAACTAAGGCTTTAGGAAAAGGTCATAATAGATTTCTCTCCAAGTTGAGAACTATTAATTTGTACAGTTCAAAACTTGAGGGTGAGTGTTGAGAATAGATAATTAGATATATATATATATATATATAGTTAGTTAGTTAGTATGTTGAGCACATGACTATGTATTTTGGTCTCTGTTATGGTGTATATATAGTCACATTGGTACCTTGTTTAGTTGATGAAAAGTCATGATTTTTTTTTAGCTTAACATTCATTCATACATAATGTGTATGAGTGCACAGACTGCGTCTCCCATCATATGCTTTTTAGCATAAAGACAAGGTAGAGCCACACCATTTGGCATACCTTTCTTTTAAAAAAATATATATATAATTTGGATTAATTTTTACATAGGTCCTTATAATTTAAAGTTCCATAATTCTATCCCTTGATTTCATCATGCTTACAAAAACATGCTCATGCTTTTATATGTTAATGTATAAAATTGATGATGTGGCATGTCAATGTTAATAAATTTCTGACATGACAAGTTAAATGACGAATTGGATGGATACCAACTTAATCATTTTATTATATTTTAATTTGAATGTAATCTGGTAGACAATAGATGTGTGTGTTTATATACTGTGATGATTTATGAAAAATTAGAATTTTACAGATGACATCTTTATATAATTTTTTAACTCCCACTAGTATGGTTTCTGTATATGGCATAAAGTCTAGCTTGCGAATAATACAATTGTTGGAATTTTTATAATAAATATAAATTATACCACTAATATATTTATTGTGAATTAATTAAGACATATCCATTACTAGGAAATTTATCTGGTCATCAAAAGAGGTTCTCTACTAATACTAAAATTCTTCCGTTCTTGTTTCTTCGAGTGCGTCTATATTTTAATATCTTGTTTTAAAATAATTTTAAATTGGCAGAACATTTCTTAGGAACCCTAAGGTGCAAAAATATAGAATATTCTTAGGAACCAAATTTAATTTTAATTTTTATTAAGCAAAAGTGCAATATTTTTAGAGACTTCAAAGAAGTGTCCGAAGCTGAAAAATGAACAAGTTAAAGCCCACAAGTGTTCATGATTGGCAAAAAGGAATAAATAAAGTCTAAGAGGGTAACAAAGGTATCTAAGATCAGTCTTGCATAATAATCAATAAAATTGTCCAGATTAAATAAAGGTAGAATTATTTGACAACTTTATCCATATGTTCTCAGTCTCCTAAAAAGATTGCATTAGATCCTAAGGATTATAATATATTCAAAAATGTCCAATAAGATTGTAGTTAGATCTCATAGTTACAGTAAACCTAATAGAAAATTACAAAGCTACAAAATATATAACAGTTCTTTAGGAAGACGTTGGTGTAGGGTGAGCTTGGTTAAATATTACATAAAGAGTATATCCTTGACTTTTTTTAGATAGATCAACTACTAACTAGGCTAGAAAAAAGAAAAAAGAAAAAGAAAAGCAAACAAGAGTAATAGCTTATCCAGGATAAAATGGTAAATACCAATGTTGAAAGGTAATTATATTTAAATAAATATAACAAGATTATGAGAAAGTACCCAGAATTAAAAGTGAACAACAGTGGATATTAATCCAATATTATGGGGTTAAAGAGACCTATTTCCCACATATAACTAAGAGAGAGAAAAAAAAGAATAACCCAGCAGGATCAGATAAAGTTAATAATTATACAAACAATAGCCATGAATATTCGGTGCTCTTTATCCAACAAGTCATTAGGTTATTTCAATCAATTAATTAAGCTAGTAGAAATACATGAGGCGAGTTGAAATTTAAAAAAAAAACAAGTATTATGCATAATAAAATCCAGATTGGTAGTGATCTAATTAATCTGGAGACCATGAGGTGGCATTTGAATTTCAGTTTTAAAAATACAAGTATGTCGCTATTGTCTCATTCCTTCAGTTATATGGATAGATCGAGAATTATATTAGGTGGCGGCAAATTGTATTAGGTGCCATGGAATAAGAATTTGAGTGAGAGGAATTTAATTAGGTGGCAGCATTTGGGAATTTCTTTCAAGTATAAATTACAATCAGCTTAATTAAACCACCGAACCACTCCCTTCTTCAATGTGTATATATATGTGCATAAGCTTTACATGTCTTTGCTCTTTCATTTTCCTCTGCCTATCTGAGATTTAAAGGAAGTGAGGAAGAGGGGAAAAAAACAAAGAGAAACCCAGTGAGAGTGTAAAGATGCGGGAGTAAGCTGGCTAGGATGAAGGAAAAGAGTATCTCAACTAGGAAAGCAAGGTAGCAAATTTATGTTTTACTCGTGTGTATCGGCTTTGCTTGAGTATGTTGTTCGTTTACATGGTTTAATTGTTTGCGGAAGAGAAAAACCAAAGCATCTGTAGTTGTTGGATATATATATATATATATAATATATTGGTAAGTTGGATCTTAGGACCTTGCTAGGGTTAAGGCATGTCTCCAAGCTCAAATAGTGCTTATAAAGATATTTATAGATCGTTCATCAACAAAGTCTTTACATTGACACTAGGATTTGATCCTATAACCTTATTGAAAATATATTTTAAAGATCAAGCATAACTGAAATTGAGTTTAGCACACCATGCCTTCTTGTATGTTAGTTAATGAAGTCATCAAGATCATTGTGCATATGTAAAGTATGCTAACTTTCCTGAGTTTAGCCATGTACATCAGGAATAAATTTAATATTTGCTACTGAGATTGTTACAATCTCACTTTCCAAAATATACTAAAACAGGTTTAGATTTTGTATCAAGTTAAGCAAGGAAGTTTTGAAGAGAAGAGAAAACAAGAAGTCAAATTTAAATCTATGTTTAATGCCGTGCTTTGAGAAATATATGAAAGATAACGTGACTTGAGAACATTTGTGGATTTTCCTATTTTTATGAATTTCATGTCTTTACAAGATGTTTATGAATGATGTATCTAAGCTAGTTGGGATGGCATGAATTTGAAAATCTAGCAAGTGATATATTGGAAGTAATAGCTACATAACAGCTATATGTTTTGAGTGAAAACTGGACCTAATGACTTTCAACCTTCTTGAAATTTTTACTCTAGAAATAGGGCATTCTAAGCTTTATAGTGTGTCCTTAAAATAGGGAAATGGGACCTGAGTATCATGAGACGTAAAATGATGAAGTTCATGAAAGATTCTGGATTGACCTATATGGTTTAGATTGAGTTGTCAGCTTGTATCTTTAAACTGTATCAACTAGGATGATCTACCTGACCCCAAAAAAAAGGGATTATCTACATTATGTTTCATATTTTATATTACAAAAGAGTTCCTAAAGTTTCAAAGAAGCTCTAGATCAGAGTAATTGGATCCCTATAATTCAAGTTATGAATGTTGTAATTTAGTCCATAAAATCTGGATCCATTAGATAGCCAGAAAAGGCAGTGTTAAAGATCCAATAAATTGCATCAACTGGGAAATATAAAGTTCTGTTTCATATTCTTTCCATATAGTTAAGGCCATAAAGTTTCCAAAGAGTCTAAGATCATGTCAATTGGAGTTCTATAACTCTATATACGAATTTTGCAAGATGAAACACAGAAATATGGATCCAGTGTGATTAAAAACAAAAGCAGTTTTGAGAATTAATAAACTGTACTAACTGAAACGTATGAAGTAATGGTGCATATTTTAACCGTTAGAGTACTGATATGTACCTTTAAAACAAGCCCAAGAGCACATGAATTGGCGTCCTATAATGCAAGATATGAATTTTCAAAGTTAAAGCAAGGAATATGAGAAATTAGAAAGTGTTAAACAGATCAATTTTGTTATATGAATAAACTGTATTGAATGGCTTTGTTAAAGTTACGTTTAGCATTTTTTTTTTTTTCCTGTATAAAGGACTCATTTAGTTTTGAAAGGAGACAAGAATGAGCTCAATCCAAGATTTCTAGAATAAGTTATGGATTTTTTAATTTAGTTAAAACTTCTGGAAATACGCAAGTTAAGGGAAACCAAGATTGAACTTGAAATTTTTAAGTCCTTTTTTGTCTCTAATTGTTTCAAATGAAACCTAATATAGCTTCTACTGTCAAATAATGGTTCCTAAAATAGAATGTTGCAGGTTGTTAAGAAGGGGGTTTTTTTATCATTATTTTCCATTTCAGGTCTTACTTCCAGATTCTTGGTAAGCTTTCGCACACAAGGAAGAAAGTTGAACACACACACATTCAAAATTATGGAGCTATTCACGAAAAATTCAATTATTTATAACAAGAAGTCTCTTTATTATATTCACAAGAGTTTATATAGATTTATACACATGAAAAAATTTACAAGTTAGCTGAAGAAAATTAACAATAGAAGGTTTGTAAAATAAAAAGAAAGTTGAACACACAAACATTCAAAATTATGGAGCTATTCATGAAAAATTCAATTATTTATAACAAGAAGTCTCCTTATTATATTCACAAGAATTTATATAGATTTATACACATGAAAAAATTTACAAGTTAGCTGAAGAAAATTAACAATAGAAGGTTTGACAAATAACAAGAAAAGTCCATTTACAATAAGAAGTCTGTTTATCCACAAAAAATCATATGGGTTTACATTTGTATTTGAGAAGAAAAAAAAATTATAAGTAAAGAAAATTAACAACATAAGGTTCGTAAATAATAAAAAAAAAAGTTCAATTATTTATAATGAAAATTCTATTTGTTTACATGATTTTATGAGCCTATGTTGATTTATACTTGAGGCCTTTTCCCTCATCAAGGGAAATTGGATCATTTCAATGAGAAAAATATTTGCACTTGAGGTCTTTGAACCTACAGAGAAATATAATAATCTACTGGATCTGCAAAATAATTATGTTCCTTGATTGGACCTTATATGTGCGATTCTCCCAACTTAAAACACATTTTTCCTATGAAGGTTTTTTATCATTATTTTTTAATAGTATTAAAGATCTACTTTATCAGTTTTTCTGTTACTACTCTTTTGCCAATGCTTCTTCAGTTATGAAGGGTTGATTTTTTTTTTTTCCTTTTTTATTACTGTTCACTTTCCAATGTCTTTTTTCTTTATTTTCCTTTTCTTTTTTATAATCGTTTCCCATAACTTTTCAACTCTATATGGCTCCTTTCTTCCACATCTTTTTCCTTCTATCTTATGAATTACATTTAACAAACTGAACTCCATATATATGGAAAGAATATTATTGTTACAGTTGGACAAATAGTAACAACTTTTTAAAAAATATTTTGTTTGTTAAAATATCATGTGAGTCTCATAGTAGAAAAAATAAATATGGCGGGGTCCATGGTAAAAAAATTAATAGTAGTAGTAGATATAAGATTCATAGTAAATGATAGGTGTGAGATATATTATTTGTTGCTTGTATTTTGTATAGGTGTAAAATAATAAATTGTACAATAAAATACAAAGTTAAATAACAAATTATAAGATAGAATTTTTTATTTTTAAAATTTTAATTTATATAAGAATAACTTATATAGAAAAAAATTATTTTTATATTTTAGTAAGGTAAAAAAATTTTATATATAATTATTTAGAATTTAAATCCTCTAAAGTTAATATTTGTAAATTTCTGTGAACTTTTCCTTTTTAAGGAAGAAAGAGAAATATTTTATATTTTAATAAAAAATAATAAAATGAAAAAATATTAAAAAAAAATACTTCATTGAAATTTGCAGATATTAACTTTAGGGAATTTAAATCTAATTTTTTAATATACAGGGGATGTTATTTATGTTTTCAATATATACATAGGAAAAAAAATTAAAATATAACCAATTATTTAAATTTTAATTTATCTATAATAATACAAATGAATAAATTTCAAAATTTAACCTATAAAATATAATTTTATTTCAAAACAAAAAATAAAAATAGAATATATTGTTATTTTAATTTTAATTTTCGTGAGAATATCACATCATATGATAACAAATTGTTTATTTTATGTTTCATATACGAAGGAGTAATAAATTAAAAAATAGTATACATGGAAATAAAATAAGTAATTTTGATATTCTTAAGAAAAAATTAATCTTTTAATCCCTCAATTTTTAACTCACTTGTAATTCAGTCCTTCAACTATGACTCATTGCGACTCAGTCTCTCAACTTTTGATTCACTTATAATTCAATCCTTATTTTTTAATTTTTTTACAAAATAATTTATCGAATAAGAGGGATAAAAAAAATGCTCATATATTATTCTAAAATACCCTCATCTTGCTCATTGATGTGAGATATAAGCTAACATGAAAAAAAATTAACAAAAGTTTAAGGAATAATTTATAAGTGATTCAAAAATTAAGAGACTGAGTCATAAGCAAGTCATAGTTGAGGGACTGAGTCACAGCGAGTCATAGTTGAAAGACTGAGTTACAAGTAAATTAAAAGTTGGAAGATTAAAAGATTAATTTTTCCTATTCTTAATATAGATAACAAATTTATTATTAATATAAATAAGTATACCTGTTGCTCACCACAAGTGCACGGGTTGTAGCAAGTAATATAAAATGAGTAGAGTATCGTTCCCTCGAGGATTTATTTAGGAAACTATAATTAAGCAAAAAACTAAGCAAATTTGATCAAGTTGAGCTACACAAAGTTAGGTGAAAATAATTTTTCAAATGAAACTAATACTAGAAAATAAAAAAAAGTACGTGATTCACAAACTTCTAACACAATTTAGGACCTAGAATTATTTATCCCCCTTTGCATTTCATAACACCAAAATTATCTTCTCTCATAAATGCTTTTAATGAAAATAAGTGCTAACCTAAGGTTCTAAAAATACTTGGATAAGCTCTCTCAAGTCATGAACAAGTGTTTAGTTAAATTGATTGCACAATCTCTTGTTACAATTAATAAAACTCAATTTCAAACACCAACCCTAATGTGGCTATGTAAGGCTAGCAAGTATATCTCTATCTTACTAGTAAAACCATCCATTCAACATGCAAATATCAAGTTCTTACACAATTTTACTCAAGTTCTACACTCAACCTAACCCTCTTAAGCATCAATTAAGTGAACCCAACATCTAAATGGTGGCCAATCAAGTAGAAGCATTAAGGAAAGAGTAAAATAAACACATATATATCATTAATCACAAAAAGAGAGGAGAAATATAGTGTTAATCCATACAAGGGTTCCAAATAATCCTAGAACAAAGGGTTTAGCTACTCATAATCATCCACAAGCTACAAATATACAAAATAAGTGGACCCATTTCAGATTACAAGAGAGGAAAGGGAAGAGGAATAGAAAAACCAAAGAAAATGAGCTCCAAATGTCTTCAAAGTTTCAATCTCTTGATCCCAACTCCTCCAATGCCCAAACCCTAGCACAACTAAGCTCTAAAAGTGTCTAAAAGTCTGAAGAATGTGTTCTGGGTCGAGCTCTCAGCTTATATGTATCCTAGCCAACTAATTTCTGATAAATGAAACGCAGCGTTTTTCTGACAGCGACAAAAGTCGTGAACGAAAGTCACGACTTTGGGACGACTTTGGCAGTTTTACACTGTTTTTACAGCTAACGAAAATCATTCATTTTGCTCTTGATTTCTTCATCCAAAAGCCTTCCAAAAATATCCACAAAGCTCCAGAAATGCTTCTAATCAAAACTTCAATCAAAATAACATGAAATTAGCTAAAAATATCAAATTAAAGCCAAGAACACAAGCCCAAAACAAAATACACATTTTCCTAATTTGGGCAATAAAAATATATACAATTGAACCAAAATGGATTAGAATCTAAGGAAAATGTGATGAAATAACATGAACTTCTAGATGTTAACAATACCATAACTTGAAAACCCGTTAAAATTTTGCAATCATGTACTTAAAGTTTAATCACATGAGGTTGATGAATTTATTTTTTACTGCACACCTCCTAATCCTAAACTTCTCTTAGTCGTTTTAATCATTATAGGCACATATATATATATATATATATATATGATTAATAAATAGTACTATAATATTAGTTATTCTACTTGCTTAATTTAAAATCATTATTCATATTTTTAACCAAAAAAATCATTTTTCAAATTTACTTTTACTTTTGGCTATAATTATGACTTATAAATATTATTATGACATAAATTACAGTATGTGATTCATTATGATACATGTTTTATTTTTCTCGTGATGGACTGACAATTTTTTAAAGAAAATAAGATTTTTTTTGCATGATATGCTAAATTAAAAAATATTTATAATTTTTAGTATGCATGAGGGCAATAAATAGGAATTTTTCCTTAAAAATTTAGAGGGAGCAAATAGTGACAAATATAATAATATTTTTTGGAAAATAAATTTTCTTCTTCAATTAATTATGGGGTAAAACTTAATAGAAAATTTATTCTGTAACACAATGTTAAAGTTTTCCCTCACATCAATTGAAGGAAGAGCGTAAATGTAGGTGTTATCTTCTTGAATCCATTATAAGAGCAACATATTTTAAAATAAAAATAAATTATTGTTTATATCTTTAATATATTTATGTAAAAAAAAATTTAAAATAGAATAAATTTTTATTAATATTTAAATTTACATAAAGTAACATATTACAATTATACAAAAAATAAATTATATTATAATTTTTATTTTTTATTTTGTGCTTACCTTTCAAGAGATAAAAGATCCTCATAAATACTTGAAAATATTTTACACAATTTTTAAAAATACCTAAAAAAATTATTCCCATGCATCGCACTGTTAAAATCTAGTTAAAATAGTAAAATCTAATAGAAAATTTTGGTCCTTGGTTTTTGGCCCAAAAAAGACCTCGCCTTTGTCTGAAACTAGGAGCAACTTGAAATGACAAAAATGCCCCTATATAATTAAAACTAATGAGCGAATTGAGGTCATTGTCATTGTGCTTGTCGTTAATGTAGTTGGGGACTTGGTAGGATGGGATTGGTCAGCTGAGTGGGATGTGTTTGGTCCTCTAGTGAAAATTTCTCTCCATATAAGTTCTTATGAATTATGTTGGGCAGCGTTATTGATCAGAGTAGGGTGCTCCAATGACCCACAGTGGCGGACTGGCGCGGAGTTCGGCCGGCGGTGAATATGAGTCAAGTTTTTTCTTTTTAAAAAAAATAGAAAAGAATATTTTGGTAATTATACATGAGATTTATTTGGGGAAAAAAAAGGTTTTAAGATTTGAGAGCAGCATTTTATGAGATCTTGTAGTTATTAGAATCTTTACTGGGGATTTTGTAGTCAATAGTGTGGCCAAGACCTTGGGTTGAGAGCAAATTTTGTTAAAAAGCAAACTTATATGCTTAACCTTATATACTTAAAGAAATATTAAGGTAAATTAGGTGCATCACATCATTTGCAGTCAGTCCAATTAAAATATTTTGAATAATTTAAATAAAATTTTGTGTGATATTTTTTAAATTGATTTCATTTTTATAATAAAATGCTCATTTGATTTCTTATCTTTTCTCTATCTACGATCATTAATATCAAAATTAATTTATATTTAATGTTATCTAAATATTATATTTTAATTGGACAGATTATAAATAATGTGATGCACCCGGTCTATCTAAGTATATCTCTATTTATTTATTGTGCTTCTTTTATAAATTATTTATTCTATAATAAATTCTTGTTACTGATTAACCTAATATATTATGATCCACATGTCATGATTTGATTGAATATAAATATATTAAATTTATAATGCTAAATACATAAGCCTTGCCCCTTATTTAAATAATGAAAATTGAAAAAATAATAATAATTAAATTAATAATTATATATCTTATAAATTTTCTGTATGATGGTTTCTTGTTCAGGAATGATTGAACAATTAATTCATTATCATTTAAAACTGAAATGGGATTAAAATTTAAAATAGCAAGATGTGGGATGCAAAATATAAAAAAGAGGGGTGAAAAATAAAAAAACTTATACCCCTAGTATGTAAGTTTTACCAAGTGAGGCTCGCTTATATGTGGCTCTGCCACTGTTTGGAGTGATTCTTCCTTGATTTTATTGAATAAATCTGTTTCCACTTTCCAAGCATCTAATTAACTTTAAGGAAGCTTCTTTTTTTTTTTTTTAAATGTAACGTTCTATGGGTATGAGAATATTCAAATGGGCTCCAAGAATGTCCTACCCAAATGGGATTAATTTCCTATTTAGGTTTGGGTTTTTCATGAGTTTGTTTAAAATATTTGCTAGTAAACTTTTGGGTTTGTAGGAGCATTTCTAAACTATCAGATGATGTTATGATCTCTTTTAATTTATTTGTAGTTACTGTTTGTAGGTGAGAAGAAATGTTAAATGCAAAGCACATGAAGAAGTTTGATATATCATTCTCTTTGTACTCGAGTGAGGAGTCTTAAAAATCCCAAATTATAAATATTACGCTTGTGCATTTGAAATCTTCTTGCAAAGGGGAAATAATTTCCTAAATATGTTATGGTTTTTCAATAGCAGGTTGTTTAGTAGAAAACATGAAGAAAGGGATCGCACAAATTTTTACTCTCTACATTCGCATTTATCACAGGAATAAAATTATCCTGGGGCATTTAAGCGGTGTACTTGCAACTTGCAAGCGTATTTTAAAAAATCTTATATATAATTTTTTTGGCCTGAAAATCTTAAAATATAATTTATTTTGTCATCAATTAATCAATCGTGGTGATTGTATCTCTCAATAATCCTTCTATTCAAAATTTTCAGTAGCAAAGGTTGGTCCAATTAGATAATAAGGATATATTTAGCCCATAATTCACAAGGTCATGGAATCAAATCATACTACTGACGTGAGGACTTTTATGATTAACAATCTATAAATACCTCTATAAATGTTCTTTATGTTTGAAGGTATGTCCAAACTCTGATTTTAAACTTTATTTTATTAAAAAAATGAAATTTCCAATCAAAATCTCTTAAAAAAGTCAAGAAAAAGAATCATCATAAATTGATTTTGGTATGGACTGTTTTGTTGCGAATAAAGGGGATGGTAATTGCGACGGATTTTGTGTAGATTTATAAAATTTCATTTCAAAATCTATCAAAAAATTTTTGCAACATATTTTGTGACAGAAAATTTTCAATTGAATTTGATTAACTGAACCTATTAATTAATTAGGTGAAATCCCCAATATTTTTATGCTAATTCAATTGAGCTTGTAACCTAAGATATGATGATCAAGAATTGATTCTACGATTATAAATTCATTCATTGTCAAGCCAAATTGGAATTCATTATGAGAAGACATGCCATTCGAGAATTTTATATTGGATATTATATAAATGTATGTTAATATGTAGATCCCTGTTTCATTCCATTCCATTTATGTTTATTGATCGATCTTACTATATACCCTAATTCCTCACTACTGCTTCACTTGCATTTTCTGATGAATGATCTCGAACCCTAACAATTTCAACGTCACAATTATTGTTATGATCAGAGCTGTGTTTGTCTTCTGCATGAGATCTGACTTTGGTTCCATCATCAAGAAGACTTTCTGATGAAACATGTTGCTGACTCATCTTCTTTATCTCTTTGTCTTTTCCCCATAGAAATACATATAATCCACACACTATCGACATCCCTCCCATTATACTGCAAATTCAGAATAGCAAGTCAAAAATTATAAAGTCAGTCATATACATACATATAACACTTGGTGACACTAAAATAAAGCATACAACTAATACAAGCATGTCTTCAAGTGCATGCACATAAACATACCTGTGTGTGCAGCTATACATGTGTTATTCATGTGCATGACTTCATGAGAAAATCTCTCTCTCTCTCTCAAAGATTAGCTTATATAATGAAATATATATTAAAGAGCAATGAAGGGAAGCACATATACCTTCCAAGATGTAACTTCTCGTTTAACATGAAAAGGCCACAAATGACCACAAAAACAAGCAAAAGAGGGTTGAAAGCACAAACGTAAAGAGGGCCTCTCATATGCATACACCATGTCGCCGCCACCATCATTACTCCAGAATTCACTATTCCCTATATTCATTATTCAAATTCATATAATTATCAATAATTATTGGATTACCAAACATTTCTCACGTTAACATTGGTATCAATAAGAAATATTAACTAAAAAGAAAACCACAATTTTAACAAATTATAAAATGTTGGATTACATCATCCACTCTTGATTGGAATTTGGATATTATATTAATTAGTATTTAATATAATTTATTTTAATTAAATTAGTTTTGACCAGAATCAAGAATTGATTGATATTTGATTTATTGACCGAATTTGGAATAATTTAATCCCCAAGATAAAGGATAGGGAAAAAATAACAATTGGTTCCTATAATTTTATCATGTTTTGTTATTGATTTCTATATTTTTTTTAAATGTTACAGGTCCCTCTAATTTTTTTGTCCATAGTGTTAATCTCTTTATTTTTAAGTATATCTGGAGGGATGATGATGTGGCAGTAATAACAACATTAATGAGGATGCTAACATGTTTACAATGAGTTGGCAATTTGAATTAGTAGAATGTAAAAACAGGGACGATTGCTTTTTGACAATGATTTTTATGATGACAACATTTGTCAATGTCGTAAAATGATTTTCAATCATTGCGGGTCAAGTTTTTTACCTTATACATCAAATGCCCTAATTTAACATTGTTAATGTCATATTATCGTTCCTCTAGGCATATTAAAAATAAAAGGACTAACGTTGCATATGAGAAAAATTATAAGGACATTGAACATTGAAAAAAAATATATAGAGACTAATAACAAAACCTGATAAAAATATAGAGATCAATAGTTATGTTTTTTCTAAATGATATATCATACTATAATCATCCTCTCATAATAAGCAAGGATTTATCACGATATGTTTCCTAATTTATATCAACCACCTACACTATAAATAGAGGAGGCTAAAAGATACACAAACTTGAATATATCTTCTGTATTCACTCTTTTCCTTTCTCTTTTTCTCTCTCGTGAGGTGTATCTGCTGTGCTTCAAGAAAAGACTACTCGAATAGTCTATTCTCTGAATGGGTTTTTATGTTAACTGCTCCATATTCGCATCTGATATGTGTCTTTACCCTGTAGCTCTATTTAATTTATGAATATTTATTATTGATTTATTTCCTGCAGAAACAGTGTCCATTCATCAAACTTACTGAATAAGCTACTGTGAGAAGCCTGACATTCGAACCTAACTTCCATTGAGTCCAATCCCTCTCAACGCAAAGAGCAAAGGCAGTAGAAAGGAGGGATGCCATGAAACACAACAAAGCCGTGCTTGAGTAGTGACATGGGTAACTTTTACTCAACTTAGTCTGTGTCATAATAATCAAAGTCAGGGTTAAATTTGTAATAATCAAACAAAAAAGAACATGTAGAAATTAAAAAGTAAATTGATAAAACCCATTGGCCTATATATTACATCCATTTTCAAAGAAAGACCTGAACGATGGACGACAAAGCAGAGGTGAAGCAGCTTCCGAGTGCATAAAGAGCACCCAAGAGGGCGTTACCACTAGAGGAAGTTTGTGGTGATACCACATGTCCGTTATGGTGATGCAAGAGAGCGATGTGGAAGGAACCTGTGTGTATTTCTATGCCTTTGAAGAATGTTATAATCATAGCCCCAATTATTCCCATTATTGTTCCAACGATCTTGGCTTTTCCTGGTGCTGTTCTTAAATTCAATCTTTCCAAACTGTTCACAAATTTAAACACATTAATAAAAGGGTGTACTTTCTCCTTCATAAAAATTATTAATTTTATTTTTCTGAAGATTTTTCTCGTATGTCCAATAAAAAAATTTTTTCATAAAAGAATGAATTCTTTTTTTGTCAAGAAACAGTAGTATTATATATAGGATGAATGCTTTTAAAAAATTAACATACCCATGCCAGATGGGATCCGGATTTGGTGAGTGTCCCACGTGGCACTATAGAGATCATTAATTCAATCAAACGGTTGTGAAAGAAGACAAGCAAGGACATTAATTCACAAAATCATAGGATGCAAAAGGATCCATTATAAGGCATAGGTTGACCAATAACAAAAGCTAGAGCTAAAATTATGAAGGAAGCCTTGAAAGGAGTAATCCAAAGCATGCTTGAGTTGGAACCATTACATGTTGCCGAATTGGAAGTCCAAAATGACATAGGGGTCGTGCTATTCATGGTGGGCCAAGTACTAGAAGAAGATCATGGGCCAAGCAGAGTTGAACTTGAAGAGCTCACTTAAATGTCACATGCACATGGGAATCAAAGTGACGTTTTCTTAAGGAGAATTTTTAGGGATACTTTTAATCTTTTTTTATCATTAAATAAGGCCATTATGATGGTCAAAATCTTTGGATAAGTTGAGAAAATTATTTATTGTCAAATTAGGATTTTAATACTTTATCTCATGAAACAAGTGCTGAAAATCCTTTTTGGGAAGCATAAGGAGGTGCCAACCTTGACGGGAAATCAGCCTTTAATGGCCTCTTCAATGTAAAATGGTGCCACTCATGGTATGTATTATGTTTAGGGTTTTCTTTTGCCCTCCCATTTGCCTATTTAAGCACATTTTTATCTTGGAATTTGCAGAATTGAACGAATTTCATTTTTCACAGTATTGTGTCTTTCTTGATCTTCTTTGAGTCTTGAGAGAATGTGTGAATTATCAGAGGAGTGGTTATCGTTTGTGGCGTTCCAGAGCTAGGGTTCAAGAGACAGGATCTCTTGGGGTCTAATTCCTCTAACCAACATCTATCTATATCTTTTAATTTGTGTTCCACCCTTGTCTTTGTTGTTTTCTTGAAATATTGCACGATCTGATCTCAAAGGAGGTTCCTTGGACAAGCTTCATCGGGGGTTTCTGTATCATTATATATAGAAAGAACACTAAATAACATATCTACCTTTTGTTATATTGTCCTATACGTTAATCTAACGACTGATATGGACGCAGAAAAATGCTTGAAATGTATCCTCATAAATCACTACTTAACTCAGTGTTATTTACTTCTGGTCAAGCATAAATTTCCATACATTGATGAAATCTTATCGTTCAATGTGAACACACTCACTAGATGAGAGGATTTCGAGCACTCAGAATCCAAATCCTATTGCATTATGTATATAGTAGGACAATGTCAATACGTACTTCACAATGAAGGTAATATACTTTTAAACTTTTTTTGATTGATTATTTCGTTTCAAAATGTTCTAAAATAATACAACAAATTAGTTACACACTATCATTGAATCGAACCATATTATATTTGTGAGCGGGAGAAGCAAAGAGAAAAAAATGATTTTGTTAACCAACAAAAAGATTAAAAATAGAAAAATAAGAAGAATTTAAAGAAGTGGAAAAACATATATAAATTGCAATGAAACTCACCGAAAGGAGACGGCCAAGATAAAGGTGATGGCTGGAAGAAGATTGGCCATCGCGGATGCAAATGTTGCTGACGCTAATGCCAATGCTTCCAAATATAAGTTTTGTGCCAATATTCCTCTGCATCATAGTTATGCATAATATAATAAGAATATTAAGTATTTAAATATCTTTTTTTTCTTAAAATTATATTTGTCCAATATAATATATATAGTGCATGTGAAGTGGATCCAGCATTTCACGTAAAATTTAGTGGAGATAAAAGGACAAACTATCAGAATTGGAACTCAGTAGAGTCAAAAAAGGTAAATTTTACATCCCAAAATTGCAAGAATCAAAGACCTCCAGGGAGCTTAGAAAAAATTGTGAGGGGACTTCATCAGTACCAGCCACATGGTCTGGTAAAGACTTCCCAATAACATGGATCCCATATCAGATGGTCTGCCAATAGCTAGAGACTGAACTAGTTGAAATAAATCAAAGGTAGGTTTACCTTAGGGTAGGGCAAAAAATATACTTGCTCAATTATTAGAGTCCATATGGAGACGGAATAAAATTGAATTCAAAGTAGATAACCTGGATCATCAAACCCATTTAGAATTATCGTTTTCATCAGCATATATATAGCTCCCTACGTTAATTTACCTTTGCATTAATTGTACTTAGACGGCAATGAGGAGAATTAAGGCATATAGGATCTTGGGGCTCACATTGTTTGAATTGAGGTTCATACACCTCTGGCACGATGCCAATGAGTAAAATTTAAAGAGAATTATTTGGCCATAAAAATAAATTTATAGATAATTCTAAAAATCATTTATATTTTTAACCAAGAAAATGATCCTTTTGATACATACCCAAATAACCCGCATAGAAATGCCTGAAAGAGTACGGTCCAAGTCATCTTTGGTCTTTTGTTCCTGCATATAAATTATAGAAATGGAAGAATATTGTCACATAAAATTGCTTCACCAGAAATCAAGTAAATAATTAAGCAACACACGACAATATAATTCCAGACTAACTCGGATAACATGCATAAACATATTGGAAAATCTATAACAAAGTACATGGTTAAGATATATATTATGTGAGAATAGTAAGAAACAACCTCCCCACAATGAGAGCAAGAGGAGAAATGAAACCAGTGGCAAATATAAAGCGGTATGCAATGAGGACTCTCAAGTTCATGCCATCATCCACGGCGAGCTTGTACAAAACATTGAGCCCAACACCTCCTATCTGAGCCACCACCATTAACATCGCCGGCTTCAACCTGTCCACCACACTCCGTACAACCATCATCTTCGCCATCAAGACCACCAGCACGAGCTACAGCGACTTAGGGTTGAGAATAAGAAATGGTGAGAGAGAAGGAACGATGAGGGTGCAGCAGTAGAGTTTAATGGCAATGGTCGGTCTACGTGAAGAGAAATTGAGAGAAAAGTAAAGAGGGTATATTAATTTATATATGGACGAAAGTGAATATTTAAATTAATATTATAATAATTATATATTGGAAACAAGTTGGTTTGAAACTCTCACTATCCAATTGGCTCGGTGCCTCCACCGTAACGTTGCTTGTGTATACAAGTCAAGAGAGTGTCAAAACATGCATGCGTAGCTATATTTATTCAGTCCCTCAAAATCAGGACTTTTGCTTGCAAGCTATGTATAAATCATGACCACTTTTCATGTTTGTTGTATCAGAACTTTTTGAAAGCAGTGCTTTAATTAGAAAGTAAAATCTTATGAGGTTATCAATCCTCGTGAGCCTGTATGAGCACCCAACATATATACGACTATGTAATTCCTTAATTTCTTTCTTTTTTCAGATGTTACAAAAAATTTTGTTAGCAAATTAGAAGTTGATATTCATATTTTTAATATTTAAGAAAAATATAAGTTATGTTTGGATGCTTGGAGATTTGTATTTAGATTTGAATTTGAATCAAACCCCTTATCTGAATACATATAAGTCTATGGAAAATTCAAAATCATGCCTTATTATAATTTTTTTTCATAATTTTAAGTTCTCTCTAAATTTTAATTATTTAAAATTTCAGCTACTCTGATACTTTTTTTTTCATCATGTTTCAATTGTTGGTGTTTATAATATTCTTGCCTCTCTTCTCATTTTTGTCCTTGTCCCTGAGTGAATATTAAAAAATAGAGGTAAGCTTGTCACTCTCTCAGCCTTCCGTATCTGCTTTAAATCTCTACTCATCTCTCTTCTGCTTTTAAAATTGCTTATAGTATTTAAATAAAGAATTTTAAATACATGAATTTTAAATTTAGGATTTTAAATTTAAAGTTCAAGTTCAAATATATCAATCCAAACTCTATCTAAAAGGATAAAAGTAAAATTAAACAAAGTCCACTGAGCACATATGTATGCATGTTTTAACACTCTCGACTTGTGTATGCAAGCAACGTGACGGTGGAGGCAGCAAGCCAATTGGATAGCGAGAGTTTCAAAAAGAACTAGTTTCCAAGATATAAGTGCAAAATTAATCATAAATGTTAATTTAAATATCCATTTCGTTCATATATAAACTAATATCCATTGCCATTAATTAAACTCTATTTCTGCACCTTCATCGTTGCTCATATCTCTCACTATCTTATTCTCAACCCTAAGTAGTTCCCATAGCACCTCCGCATGTGTTGGTGATGGTATTTTAGATGAATTAAGGTTGTTGGATTATGTTAGAAAAAACAAAATTATTAGTCTCTATAGTTTTATCATATTTTTTTATTATATAGTTCTTATACTTTGTTTTTGTTGCTCTAAATCCTTATAGTTTTTATTATCTGCAATGTCAGTCCCTCTATTTTTAAATATGCCTAGAGGGATGATGATGTAGCACTAATGATGTTAAATCATCTAACTTGTAACTAACAAGATTAAATCTTATGTTGAAAATAAGAAAGAAAGAGATAGAGCAATCATAAATTACAAAGTAATGAAGATCAACTAGAAAAAACTAAAGATTATGACCAACTATACAAAGACAAAACAAACTTCAACATCAACATTAACCAAAAAAAAACAATTAATGGCATCACATCAGAAAAAAAAAAATGAAACATAATGTCTTGGTGTGATAATATAAAACCAAAGTAGAGACAAAAAGATGAATTTAAAGTCTGTCAAAACAAAGAAAATAAAAACCTAACCTCATTTGACATGCAATGAAATGACTCTAGATAATTTAACACTGTTAGTGCTACATCATCATCATTCCTCTGGGCATATTTAAAAATAGAGGACCATTATTACAAATGAAAAAAAAAATCTATAGGGACCTAGGTTAATAAAAAAAGCACAGAGGTCAATAACAAAGCATTCTAAAACTATAGAGATCAATAATTTTGTTTTCCGATTATGTTATTTTGGATGTTTGGTATGCTATTACATCGTTGTTAAGTTTGATGTTTCTACTTCAAAAGCAGTTCCCTTATTAAAAACATGATAAATTCAACTTTAATCTCAAGTCTGATAGTTATTAGTTATAACTTATAACCGACATATCTAGAAATTAAATCAAACTAGATGACCAAAACTAGAGGTTTTTCATTTGACGATTTTCATTCAACTATAATCTTTTAGTATATTTGATGATTAAATAACCATCATAGATAAAATGGTGTAACTATAAATGATGGCTAAATAAATGACATTTCATAAACATCATTTTTAAGCATTTTGTAATAGTTTATTCATGAATTATAAATAGTATCAATATCAATTTTTTTAAATCTATTGTATATGGATAAGGTGCAAAGATCATTATCCATATTTTTTTTATAAATAAAAATTTAGGTGAGCTATGTCTCAACGTTCATCAGGGCCAAAGCACATGATCTAGTGTCAAAGAGCTCTTACAAAAGTACTTACAAATCATTCATCAATAAAATCTTAATATCAGTAGTTAGATTTGATCTCATGATTTTGTAGGTTATGGGCTAAATCCTTACCAACTGGATCAATCTTTATTGGTCATTATCCATATTTTTAAAAGTATACTCTCTCCATCCCTATACATTTGCTGTTTTAATTTTTAGATGCTTATTTTGTCTCTAAATATAAGGCTGTCATATTTTTAAGTTAGACATTGTTGTCTTTGTCTTGAAAATGAAAAAGAAAATTAATTGTGTGATCTATCTACCACTGTCATGATATTAATTGTGATATTATTAGAGGCAAGACTAGAAAATCATTATAATTTAAAATTATTTTAATTAAATAACTAACTTTTATTAATATACAAGATTTAACTAAAAATATCAAAAGGAAAGTATTATCTATAAACTTGATTGGCCAACTTCGAGTGCTACCCATATAGGCCATAGCCCATGTTAAGAAAGGAAAATGAGTTGCATTCGCAGCCTTGCAAGTATAAATGGGCTAAGGTTGGCCCATTTTGAGCTACAGTTTTTTAATCTCAAAAATTGACTTTTATTATAGTATAGATAGAATTTCAGTTATATACAAAATTATATATTTTGTGTCACTTTCCCAATTAATTTAAATTTGTAAACATAACATTTAAAACTAAAATGTTACAACAGAAGAAAGTGATAGAGTTTCTGCTAGTTGGGTAGGAAATGAGGTGATACATTCCCTATAAACTAAATAGGATATAAAGGCTATAATAAAGTCCCATGAATGAGTTGTATGTAGCCTTCTTTTAGAATCGGGAAACACTTGAACCATTCTGAATTTTTTTTAGGTGTATTAGTTTCCCTAAAATGAAAGGTCAGCAATATCACCCGCTAAGTATTAAAAAGGAAGCACTATTACCCTTCCATTAAAGTTTTGTTTTTTACTGTTAATTGAAAAGAAAAAATACATGAAATATTCCAAAAATTACAAAAAAAAATGTCTTCTACAAGAAAAGTAATATTAAACTATGGTTCAAAAATTATAAATAAATGTTAATAGACTAATTTTAGTTATTACTCATGTAAAGGATCAAAATAACATTTTGAATAACCTCTTCAGCTGACTGCCAAGTGACTAACCATTTTGCTAGGGCAAGCATATCAGAAAAATGGTAGACGAAAAGGAAAAACGAAGGAAACTCAGGATTTTTTTTCTTTTTTTTTTTCATAGGCAAGGATTTTCGGTTGTTTTGAAGTGATTTTGAGACTTGTAACTAATGGATAAGTGATCTATACTCATTTTGTACTGTTTGGACTTTTCGTTTTGAGGTTTTAGATGACGAGAAAGTTAGGGTTCGATCAATTTCAAAATTGGGAGACTTCTCATCAATTAATTTGTAATTCTCGTGGTTTTAAGGTAATAGGAAGGGATTGGTTTGGATTGTTAGATCACGAGTAATCAATTAACAATTAAAGTTAAATGTCAAGATGTCTGTAAGTGCATCATTTTTAAATATTGAATGAAAAAATTGTACCATTTAGAATATTAGACACTCATAAATGAATAATTGAAGGGTAAAAATATCCTTTAACCTTTTTTATTGTAAGAAGATATATACCAGCTCAGAATTTTATATCAGACATTATATATGTTTATATATATATATATATATATATCCATCTTTCACAATATTCACTATCTTCCATGTTTGTTTATTGTATTGATCTGACTATCCAAATTTCTTATACTACTGCTTCACTTGCATTTTGTGATGAATGATCTCGATCGCTCACAACAACTTGAACCTCACAATTATTGTTATGAGGACTATGTTTGTCTTCTGCAGGAGATCCGACTTCGATTTCTTCATGAAGGTTTTCTGATGATGAAACACGTTGCTGATTCATCTTCTTTATCTCTTTGTCCTTTCCCCACAGAAACACATATAATCCACACACTATTAACACCCCTCCTATTGCACTGCAAAATTCATAATTCCAACTCAAAAACTTCATGTTGTATACTAAGAAGTGTGCTTTTAGGTAAGAAAAAACAGACACGGAAATTTTAAATAATAAAATAATAAAATGCAGCATAAGAGACTAGTTTGATAAAAAATAAATCGACTTGAAAACTAATTTATTCTCATTTAGTTACATATACAAGAAAAGTTATTAATATAATTTACACATTAAATTAATTTGAGAGTCAATTTGTATTTTGAAATTCAAAGGACTAACATGATGATTCAAGAAAATGAAATAAATTAAATTGATAAAAATTAAACTTGAAGGACTAAATTAATAAACTAAGATAATTTGAGGCATAGAAAGTTTCATTATTCCAAATTCAAAACATATTAAAAGCATGAAGAGAAGCATATATACCTTCCAAGATGTAGCTTCTCATTTAACATGAAAAAGCCACAAATGACGACAAAAAGAAGCAAAAGAGGATTAAAAGCAGAGACATAAAGAGGGCCTCTCATATGCATGCACCATGTCAACACCACCACCATTGCTCCAGAAATTACTATTCCCTATATATTCATTATTAAAATTTATATAATTAGCAAAAATTAGATTTGCCAGAAATTTCTCATGTTATGAAATATAAAATGAAAAGAAGACCACAATTTTTTTCCGCAAATTATAAACAATGGCCATTCATCGTCAAACTTACTGAATAAGTTGCTGTGAGAAGCCTAACTTTGGAACCTAACTTCCATTGAGTCCAATCCTTCTCAAGGCAAAGAGCAACAACAGTACAAAGGAGTGATGCCATGAAACTCATCAAAGCGGTGCTTGAATAATGACATGGGTAACTTTTACTCATCTTAGTCTGTGTCTCGTATATAATAATCAAAATTAAGGTTAAATTTGCAATAAACAAAAAAAATGTAGAATTAAAATGTAAAACAAATCTTTGGTTTTTAACATGTTATTGTTCACGGTCCTACATACAAAGCCACATTAAAAAAAGTTGATGGTCCAGTTTATTACTTTGCATGTAAAAACCGACTATTAATTGTTTTCTCCTAACTCTACTAGTTTTACAATTTCCTGTAAGTTAGGGTAAAAAATTGTATATGAGATATTGCATTTTAAAAAAAATGATCTATTTAATAAGAGTAAGTTGCGAGATATCTTTCCTTTAAGACAATATCAATGATTTAACTACCTTTCTTTCATTTTTACTAAAATAATTAGAGTGATTTATATACAAAATAAATGAAGTATTCATCATAAAAGAAAGACCTGAGTGATGAGCGACAAGGCATAGGCAAGGCAGCTTGCCAGAGCACAAAGAGAACCCAAGAGGATGTTACTACCAGAGGAAGAGTGTGGTGATGCCGCGTGTCTTTTATGGGGATGCAAGAGAGTGATGTGAAAGGAGCCTGTTATCTCTATGCCTTTGAAGAATGTTATAATCATAGCCCCAATTATTCCTATAATTGTTCCAATCATCTTGGCTTTTCCTGCTGCTGTTTTTAAATTCAGTCTTTCCAAACTGTTCACAAATTTAATCACAGATCAACAAAAGGGTGTACTTTTCCCTTCATAAAAGAATATTAATTTTATTTTTAAGAAGATTTTTCCCACATACCCAATAACATTTTTAAGTAAAGAATATATATTCTCTTTTGTTGGGAAATAATAATTTTATTGTGTAAATATTTTTCAGAAAGTTTTAGTATATTCATATTTAATTCTGATTGAGATAGAGAATATATAAAAATAATTTGTAAATTGAAATTTTAGTATCACTTAAGCAACATTATTGTTTTGTGAAATTATTTAGAGAATGCAATTTCTTTGCCCATGAAAAATAATGGCACCACTCTACAACATTATTTGACAGATTCAGAACTTTTAAATTTTAGCTTAGACTGTCTAAATTTTTTCAGAGATTTCATTATTCGTTTTAAAAAGTGAAATATAAACTAGATAATAAAAATTTTATCAACAAAATGTTAAAAATAATTGTAAAAAATAATTTTAAAAAAATATGAATCTGATCTATACAGTTCAAATATATATCCACATTAATTAAAAAATAATGAAGTATATTAAAAAAATCTGCATTTACAAAATATATATTTTTAAACAATAGTATTTTTTTTTAAAGCACAAGGAATAGGTTGTTGACAGAACACTAAATGACAAGAGTTTCTATTACACTCATCTCATGCCAACTTTATTAGTATGTTGTTTTTTATTAAATTTGAAATGTGTTTCAAGTTAAAAGGTTAACTGTGATTGAACCTTAGCATATTATATTTGTAAGAAAACTAAAGAAAAAATGATAAAAAAAAAGAAATATTAAAGAAAAAGTACAGAAATAAAAATATGACAAAATTGCAAAGAAACTCACCGGAAGAAGACGGCCAGGATAAAGGTGACGGCTGGTGTGAGATTGGCCATCGCCGTCACAAATGTTGCAGATGTCAAGGCCAATGATTCCAAGTAAAAGTTTTGTGTTAATCCTCTACGTAATAATTATATATCATAATATCAATTAATTTTTGCTTTTATTTCTCACTACTACTGCCACTATTATCTAATCCATTGTGTGTGTGAGAATTGGGGGAAATACATGTCGATGAAAAAAATAGCTTTTCTTTTGGCTTATTTATTTTATTTATTATTTGTTGCTAAAGATAATATCAGACACCTATGTCAAGCGAAAAGGAAGAATTATATTTAACTTTGGGCTAATGAACATTCTGAATCTTAAAATACTGTGCGAAAAGCATTCTAAACCTTAAACTTTTAAAATACATAAAATGGATCCTAAATTTTTAGATTTATAACAAATTAAACCCCATCATTAACTCCATTACTATTCATCAAATGGAGCCCAATTAAAATGTTGGTGTGGCATTTTTAATAAGTGTTACAGACCCTAAACTATTACGTGAGTAGTATATAGACCCTAAATTTTAAAATTCAAAGAAAATTACTCTCACCGTTTATGTATAGAATGCTAACTATTATATAGACTAAACTAGCCTTAACATAATCCGCCACTGTGAATGCATAGTTAGTTATGTTGAACGACCCATAATTTTATCAAATGACATTTTTTTACTCTTTTTTTATAATATTTTTCAAACGATTAGTATCTCATATTTTCATATAATCTATAACTCTGATTTAATTTTATTTTAAATAATGTTTATTTATTTAATGGTAAAAACTAAGAATCCCATTTGAAAATAAGTTTAAAACTTTAATTAATTGGTTAATTTAGGTTTGAAATCCGTTGATGAAATTGTCAGCTTTTGCATCCATCATCTATAAAACCATCTAATACTTAAACTTCTTTTCAAATGGGATCTCAAATTTTTATCATTAAATAAATAAATATTATTCAAAATAAAAGTAAATCAAATTTATAGAGTATATAAAAATACAAGATACCAATTATTTGAAAAATATTGTAAGAAAAAAGGGACAAAAAATGTCATTTTATAAAATTATGGGTCGTTCACCACAACTAACAATGCATTCACTGCGGCGAACTAAATTGAGGCTAATTTATTTGGTCTACATAATAGTTAACGTTCTACACATAAACAATGAAGGTAATTTACTTTGAATTTTAAAGTTCAGGATTTAGAATGCCACTTACTCAATAGTTCAAAGTCTATGGCGCTCATTAAAAATAGATTGTCATGTTAGCATTTTGACTGGGGCCCACTTAATAAATAATAATAGTGTTAATGATGAGTTAACAGTGTAATTTAATTTGTTATGAGTTTAAAAATTTAGAATTCATTTTGCATATTTTAAAAATTTAAGGTCCAAAGAACTTTTTGTGCTATACTTTAGGGTCCAAAATGCTTATTAACCCTTTAACTTTCCGACAACACAATTAAATATCATAGAGTTCATTAACAACTGTCTATACACTTTGTTAGGTTCAATTTAGTCAACTGTTAATGAATCTTATAATATTTTATTGTGTTATGAGGCCAAAAAAAAATGCAACTAATGAAAAGAATCAGTATTATGATTGGCCCATCACACTAAAGCCAACGCTTTCAAGTATAAGTTTTGCGACATTATAAAGAATGATAGTTATTTTTAAAAGATTTGAATAATGATAATTTAGTTTTTAACAAAATTTAAAAAACATGAATTGTAAATAATAATTTATACAGTTACAAACAAAAATTTTAGATAACATATATGAAAGTTACATTTGAAATTTTTAAATTTATAATTATCTAAATCAATATTTTCAATTCATTTAAAAAAATCAAATTTAACCGTTATTAATTTATTTTTTTGTGGAGACCTAACTATCATTCTTTTTATTATATTACTCCTCTCAATTATATTATATGATATAAAATTACAAAATTAATTAGTTAATTAAATATTAGTTGTTAGTTAGAATAATGTTTGTGTACAATATACTTTCTGTAGTCTTATTTATAAGTTATTTCAGTATATTTTATTGGAACAAAAAAATTTAAATCTTATAAATTTTATCTTAAAATTTAATAAATTTTCATTTGTATTCCCTAATAAAGACAAAAAGAACCAATCTTAATAATTTTTTTAAGTATTTAATAATAGTATAAAGGTAAAGATGAATATAGAAAATAGTAAAGTGTCTTGTAAATAAAATTAAAATTAATTTTTTCTCTCTACCCTATAAATAAGACCATAGAAGCATACCAAAACAAATACATGTCATTGAAATGACTAACTTTTTGGTAGACATTTATGTTAAGCTAAGTATCACTCCTTCTGTTTTAAATATAAGTATATTTTAAATAACTCATATAGTTCAGAAAGATTAGTTAATGTTAATAATTATGTCTAAAATTAAAAATTTTGAACTAAAATGTCATTGTGATTAATCCTTCATTTTTTCCTAATTTAATGATACTATCATTTAATGAAGGGCAATTAAAGAAAGATGTCATAAATGCTTCTTGAAAAGTACTGTTTTACTTACAAAAAGAAGAAACCATTTGAAAATTTTGCTTATATTTAAAAATAGATGGAATATTATTTAAAGAGAACCCATTTATTAAAAATAAATTTAAAAGAATTCTAAAATCATCTTTTAAAATAAATCATTTCATATTTAACTTATTACTTACATACCCAAATAACCCGCATAGAGATGCCTGAAAGAGTAGTGGTCCAAGTCATCTTTGGTCTTTTGTTCCTGCGCCCAAATAATTCACCATGAAAAATCTAATTAAAACAAAAAAAAAGGTTCTTAATTAATCTTTCTGCATTTCTCCTTGTTTTACCAAAAACAAAAAAGTTGTTATTATTTTTTTTCATATGCATCTATTATTAGAACTATCAATTAGAATCAAGCTTGTCAAGCAGTCTTTTTAAGCTTAAAATAACTAGAGCTATGCTGCTATTTTGGAGCAAAAAATGGTGATTCAAGCTCAAAAGGGTTAATCCTTTTAAACATAAAAATAAAGGGCTTTAGGGTCAAGAACTGTCCTTTTAAGCTCTTTTATTATTTTTTAAAAAAATTTTAATCTAAAAAATAGAATATTAAATATATAATTAAAAGAAATGAACACTTAGACTCATTTATTCCCTCCCTCATTCATTCATTCATTCATTAAGATTTAATTAATAATGTTAGTCAATTTTAATTTTTTATTTGCGTTAATTTTAATGTTTGTTATTTGATATTAGATCTAGATGTTCAAGTTTTCTATATTTGTTGGGTATGAGTTGATTTAAATTTATTTTTTAAACTTAATCTTATGTGTAATTACTTTTTTAGAATTATAAATATATTTTTAGAATTTTAAATTGATAAAAAGAAAAACATAAAGGGTCACCCTTCGCCCCAAGGGCTAAGGCTGAACCTTGTAAAAGAGAGCCTTGAGATATATCAAGCTTATTAAAATCAATCTATTTAAACCCTAATCCTTTCAAGATTGGTTCTTTAAGGTTGGGCTAGCCTTAATTAATAGTTCTACCTATCATATCACATTGAGGCCTTTTTCATTTTCTCTTGTCGTCTTAAGTACTATCATTAGTTTTGCTTCATCAATTCCTCCAAACAGTGATCAAAAGACATAGACATCAAATGTTAAAAATATGACTAATCATTAATCAGTTAAGATATTGATTAAAAGATTAATGGTCTATGATTGAATTATATTTAGATAGGTTATAATTAAAATAATATAATTAATTAAAATATATAAAATTATTCATATATATATGAAAAAAGTAATATTTAAATAAAAATAAGGTACTAATTATCAAGCAAATGGAACATTCATTCATGTGAATCATACAAAGTCGTATTGTCTTATATGTTATCAATGATTCAAACAACAATTTCAATGCTGAGATTACTCGGAATACCATGAAAAAATAAAAAATAAATGATTCACTAAAAAAACAAATACTCCCTCTAGTCCTATTAATCTGGTAGAGAAAGAAGTTTGTTTTTGTTTTATTTATAAGTCATATCATTAAATTTTTATCATATATTTCTTATTTTACCCTAATTAAATGTTAGTAAGATAAAGTATGTTATTAAATATGTATATTTAATAGAAACAAAATTTAAAACTCATTAAATATTTTGACAAAGTCAATGAGTTTTAAAAATTTTTTCGTTTAATCAAACATGTTAAAAATGACTTATAAATAATGTCAAAAAAATACATGTTAATACGATGTTTTATAAAAATTACTCCCTCTTATTCTATTATAGGGTGCCTTTTTTTAAAAAAATTTTTTGTCTTTAATATAAAGTACTTGGTTGGATGTTACTTATGTTTTTCTAAATATTATTCCTATTTAAATTTATTAATTATATATAATATAAATTTATTTTTTTTCATTCGATTATGGGTAAAATTATTAAAAGTTTATTATATTTTTAGATAAAACTAATGACTTAATCATCTCTTATTTATCTTGATAAGATAGTTAAAAATGTCTTATATGTAATAAGGATTAAAAGTAGCATAAGAAAGGATTAAAATAAATGGTGTTACAATCACTAAAGAAATAATTGTAAATCATCAACGACAAAGAATGAATGTAATAAATATCACTACTACTGTCCATTTTTTCTTCCTAAACAACAATCTCTCTCTTCATTTTCTTCTTAAAAAATCATAACATGAACGCAATGACCTTCCATGGATGGAACCATTGACCAGACTTAAATGCAAAACAGAAAAACGGCAAGCCCAAACATATGATCCGATAAAGAGGAAAGAATTAACCTTTCGAGGACGAGAGCAAGGGAGCAATGAAAGCAGTAGCGAAGATAAAGCGGTAAGCAACGGCGACTCTCAGGCTCATTCCGTCATCGACGGCGAGCATGTACATCACATTCAGGGCCGTGAATGCTATCTGAACCGCCACCATTAATCTCGCCGGCTTCAACCCCTCCACCACATTCCATACAGCTGTCATCGTAGCCTCTTCACCGCACGTTAAGGCCACCAACACCAGCAGAGGTGAGAATCAGTTTGATAGTGAGAGAGAGAGAGAGAGAGAGAGAGAGAGAGAGAGTGAATTGAGAGAGAAGGTGATGAGGAAGAGAACAGAGGATATTTATGGAGGAATGAACTGAGATTGCAGTTTCTGAGGGGAAGGAGTGAAGTGGCGTAGTGTTGTTTCCAATTACTTGCTTTTGACTGACGCGTTCTCTTTGGCTGTTTTTAATCTCAGTCACACCCCTTTCACCTTGTCATATATGTACGAATTAATTTAGAATGTGTTAATCACATATTTAAAATTTGGCAAAACAAAAATCACATTTAAAATTCGTTGACGTAGGATAAAAAAATTAAATTCTAATCTTTCTCCTTTTTTTTTTTGTTATGCTTGGTTTGGATGGGCACGAAGTGGGGAGAAAAGAGAAAACTATTAAAAAAATTTCAAAAATATTAACTTTCTTTTTTACTGTTTTTAAGAGTTTTTACTTCTAGTTTTCTTTATTCCTATTTTTCTTCCCATTTAACCATAAAGTTAGTGTTCGCATTTGAAATAATCAAGTTAGAGTGAGTATTTAAAATAATCAGATTCAAGTAAGGCTTTAAATTAAAATTCTAAGAATAATAATAATAATAATAATAATAATAATAAAAATAAATTTATTTAATTTTGATCAAATTCAAATTTATAAATTTTTATGCATATAAAAAGAATAAATTTGATCAAAATCTAAATTCATAAATTTGAAAATTTGCAAGGTTCCATTTTGCATTTTTTTCGTAGTGATTAATGCATAAGAGGTTGCCTAAATTGGTTCCAAAAAAATTAATTTAATAATAGTTAAAGTTTTAAAACTTTAATTGAAAATAAATTGCGAATGTAGGTTGCTACAAATATAGAAATGTTACTTGCAAATTACACATTGGAGTTTTAACTCCCTCTATTTAGTTTTGTAAGGCAATTTTAATCTAATTATACTCCCTAGTGAATTAATTAATTATTTTAAAATTACAAACTCTTTTCATATTTTACCCCTATTTGATAAGGTGTCCTAATTAAAAAAATATTAATTATAACCCTAATTAAGAGTATTTTTTAAAAAAAACTTATTAGTTGTACATTGAAATATCCAAAAACTTATACTTCCTTCCGGGCTCTTAATATAAATAAATTTAACTAACTTCATCGCTTGTTAAAAAAGAATAATTATATCTGCAAATTATTAAAAATATATAACATTCTAATTTTACCCACAATATCCAAAATCCCTTCTTTGTAATTTACACCATAATAAATTATTGTCTAGAATTCCATGATAATAAATAAACATAAGGTAAAAAAATTAATTAATATAAATTATCAAAAACCAGAGGAAGTACTTATTTAATATAATATTTTTTAAAAAATATCTTGTAATATTAAACTGAAGAAGTATACGTGCGACTACGATTGCTGAATAAATATTTGTAGCCAATATTTCAGCCAAAAAAATTAGATCTAACTATCATTAGATTGGATTAGATTGATGTATTACTCGTAGATTTTACTCATATCATGAATATTAAACGTTGCTTGGGGACACAAGTCAAGAGTGTGTCAAAACAATGCATATAAAGCTATTTAGTTCCCTAAAATGTGGGCTTTTGCTTGCAAGGCAAATACAAATCATGACCAGTTTTCATGTTTGTTAATTGTACGCAATGCCTTATGAAGTATATATACCTTTTACAAAGTAACATGTTTCGAGGTGTTCATTCCTCGTGAGCATGGATAAACTTCAAACATATATATGTATATATACAGCTAGGAATTTAAAAACATAATAAAAATTGTAATCCTTAAGTTTGTTTTTCATTTATCATTTGGTCTTTCAAAAAGTTTAATTTTTATAAAGTGGTCCATCATATTTTCTTAAATTATCATAAGTCCTTTAAGTTTTAAAACAGAAATTGATTCTTAGAATAATCTAATAGATGTAAAGTATATTAATGTGTTTTATTCTCTTATTCTTTAAAATTCTAGAGTTTGATTTTTTCTACCCAGATAATTATTTCTTTTCATTAATCTATATCAGTAAGTTTTAACAGTGTTACCTCCTTTTAAAATATAAAGATTAAATTAATATTCGAAACAAACTTGGAAGACCAATTTATACAAATTAAGCTTGAGGGACTAAAATGATAACTAAGGCAAATTTGATAGACTAAAAATTGCATTACCCATTTAAAAAAAATTTAAAATCTTATTTCAGAATTAAGTATCTTTATTATTATAAAAATATGTATTTTTAGAATACTTAAAAAATGTAATAGACTCAATTTTTTAAAAAAGAATATGGTCTCTCAATATAAAATGAACTAACTTATAAATGATTAATGAATATTTAATATATTTTAATTTTTTTTAAAAATAAAAATGTTATCCAAGTTCGGTTTGGCTCAAAAATTGTTGGGCCTATTTAAGCAACCCAAACAAGCAAATATTTTAAGGTGCTATCCGGTGTGGAGGCCAACCCAACCATGTAGTTATTTTAAACATCAAAATTTAGCAAATTTGTATTATTACTTTTTTCGTGCTGGTGAAACGTGATTGTGTAATTGTATTTCAAACTTGATTATATATTCCTATATAGATAATTATTTTTACCAAGAATTTTTTAACAAAATAAGATTTGTTCACTCTTTGACCAAGTCCTTGTCATAATTTACAAATGGACCACGCCCTCCCATCCTGCCACTTTTGAACGTATGAATTTTTTTTTTTTTTTTTGGCTTCATAAATTAGTCTATAAATGAGATTTTTCTACCAGGGAGCGTTATTATTAAATTTTCAGTTGGCATAAAGAACAAAGAAGAATGTAATGAAAAATAAAGTACATAAATAATTTTCGAAAGTCTGGCAAAAAAAAATTCGAAAGTGTGACATAGTCATTAAATCCATTTTGTGAAAGAAAAATAAAACGCAAAAACATGAAGAAAGAAAGAGGCTCGTATTTTTGTTTCTAAGCTTGACTTAATAATTTTTTTCATTTTAGGTTATAAAATTTTTTTCACTATTGTATTTTTATATAACTTCAGTATCTCTTTTCACAAAATTGACTTATTGACGCACTATTACAGGATAGACTTTTAACAACAGGTAAAAATACTTTTAACAGCGGTTACATAACTGTTGTTGTTTTAAGAGATGACTTTTAACATCAGTTGGACAACCATTATTAAAAATAAATTTTTCAATAGTAGTTATAAGTTCGCTATTGAAAGGAGATTGTTGACTAAATTTTTAAAAAAGGAGGGACTTTTAACAACAGTTAAAAGTATAATCGCTTTTAAACAGCGGTCCTACTTTTAATAGCGGTTATACTTTTAACTGTTGTTAAAAGTTCAACAATTATAGTATTAACCACAGTCAAAAGTAATTTAAAAAAAAAATAATTTTGTTTTTCCTTATTTCTTCAATTCCTACAAATAAAAATGTTCTATACAATTTATTGTTAGCAAGGCAATTCCAGTATATATAAATAATCTAAATTTTAATACAAAATTTTATTGAAATTACACAAAACTCAAATCGTCTATACAATTTCCTAAAAACTATCTAAACCTCACATGCCATCCACAAAATATTGTGCCCAATGTGTGAGGATGTCGTCAACCTCTTCCTCAAAGAATGGATTTGGATGTCAAACATCTAAATTAAAATATAAATTACAATTAAAATATTAACTAACTAATTCAAATAACAATAAATTAGCTTTTCAAAAATATAGTCACCTCATTTGTATTCAGTCATTTCCAATATGAGCATGTTGAGCATGTGCATCTCACACATACTCGCACAAACTAATCTTCTGTGGTTGCTTACAACTCTGTATAAAACACACACACACACACACACACACAAGTAATCGGCAATAATTTGATAATTAAATAAGTTAATAAAGTATTAGTTTCACTTACCTTGGCTCGATCCATGTAGGATCTTTTAGTTCATGTACATACTTTTTCAAAACCATTGTTGTGATATGTTTTTTATTGCCTTAGATCAACATCATGAGATTGTAACTAATACATCAATAAAAATTGATAGTTTTTGTATAAGTACACTTACGAGTCTATCGTCTTCTTTATGTTCCTGCTTGATTTGTAATGGAGCAAGCATAAGAAGAGGACTATATTACTCTTTAATGAAAGAACAGTCCATGTTAGTGGTCCCTATAAAATAGGGTGAGTTATTAGAAGAAATCCATATTTAACAAAAAATTATCAATTGTAAATTGGTCCTTCCAAGTGCATATATAGAGCCATGAAAATAGCCTTTTTGACTTCATATATTCAATTGCTGGAGGTCTCAGGATCTTATTTTCAGAGTATTCCCTTTCTTCGTCATGTGATGAGGGGAAAGAAATGTGAAATTATCACCTTTTCTCGATGTAATATACAAGCGATGGAGGGATCTATGATAATGCAATCATGTTAGTTAACTGAACTTGATAAGTTAATTATATTCAAGTAAAATATACTTATAGAATAAATAGCTCAATTGACGTTGTGGTAAGCTGACTTTTCGAGAGAAGTCGATTCAAATATTCCCATTCAATCATCATTGAATTCTCCATACGCACAACATCATTTTCCTTTAATTTTTTTTTTTGAAATGATTTATTATAAGCTAATAAATTATTTATTAGAGAGGAGTCAACTACAAATGGTTACGGCTGCAATGGGGGCTATGGAAATTTTTGGGAGGGGAAGATTTGGGCAAGAGAAAAGGAAAGAGATAGTTAATTAAAAAACATGATAAGAATGAAATATTTAATAAATGCATGAAATATTTAATAAAACGTATTATAGCTTGAACTATACTCACAAGTCTCTTAGACTACAATATAAAAGTACTAACAACTTCAACACAGTCTTTACCTTGTCAATAGGGAATGGGACAAGTGCCTTTACTAATTTTACATCTTTTACCACCACTCTTATTTGATCTTATTGCATTCCCTGTGGTAGATATTTTGTCTTAAAGTGTGAATGCTGCCAGAGCAACAAACATCTATGAAGATCCTTTAGATAAGAGCTCACACGGTTTAATCAGTGTTTCCTGTGGAAAGACCATTTGACACACGTCCAAGAACATTAACTCCCTTTGTGTTGTGAAATCCAGGAGTTGGTATATGAGGTGTATCAACAGTCGTCTTATATATGAGGTGTATCAACAGTAGTCTCTTTTCATGAGGTCATAAAGATCATCATCTCCTCTTTCATTTTTGCAAGTCAAGCTTCCAAGCAAGCTTCTAAAGAGCTTCAAATGAAGCTTTAACATTCTTCATTACTTGTTGCCTTATATTTGTCAGCTCCTTTCTCTTAATAACACCCAAGCTGCTAGGGTACGTAAGTGCTCTAAAGTAATCTCTAATTCCTACACAAATCAACACTTCTAACACACTCTGGATGCTCTAGTTTGCCTGTAGCAACCACAAAAATGTCATTTCTATCCTTTAGAATGAAGGATCCTTGAGATTGTTGTTCCTTAAGAGTCGCCTATAACAAATAAAAAAAAAATCATAACATTTTTGTATTGATAATTGAATGTAAAAAAATTAAAGAATTAAATATTACTTATAATCCTTTTGGCAACCTCACATGCCTTCTCACTTGTATATCCTCCTTTCTTGTATTAATGATCATATCTCCATTTATTCTCATGAGAGATAGGCGATGGCAGGGATAAGAGAATAGAAGGATCAGATTTAGCTTCTTCTTCTCTCTTCTTCAACTTCTCATCCATCAATATATCATCAATACAATCATAACCTCCACAAGATATTGTGTGTAGGCATTTATTTCTTCAATCAATTTCTTTCCCTTTGCTCATTTCTCCTTTTAAAAAAAATTAAAAAATTAATTAAATTAAATTACTACAATTAATCAATTAAAATCAATTAATCATGGCTTTTTCAAAAGTTTGAATTCTATAGAATTCTTGCCAAGTTTATTTATCCAAAAAAAGGTATGTCTTAAGAGGATTAGGACGAGGCTGACCTTCTTTCAACTCATCATGGAAAAAATTCTTGCAAGGCCAATCTTGAAACCTCTCTACAATATTTATCAACTGTTTCTAATATGCTTTATCATTAGAAACATTATAGGTGAGCTGCAATTAATAATAGTTAGTATTTTACACATAATAATTACAAATATTTATAACTTAATAATGATATATCTAAATGCTTTCTCACATTTGTTCTTTTACCGTTCTAGTACATCAAGTCAATCTTCATACAAGATACTAGGCTTGTTACGTGATAGGAACCAAAGGTAGTTGACAAACTTGGCCTTATTTGGCCCTTGTGTTTTCACTGCTAATTGAACTGGATTGGTAATCTATGGCCAATTGTCCTACTCAAGGTCAGCTCTCTCAACCGCGTGCCTCATTTATCCTTTCTCACTAACTAGCTCTAACTAGGATCATTATCACCTTATAAGCACCTTTGCATTCGGTTGGCTCTGAGTAACCTCTATAGTAGGTTGGCTTGAAGCAACCTCTGCAGACAGCTGGCTTAGAGCATTATTAGTAGTCCACTCTGATTCTTCTCTATGTTCCTAAAAATAAAACATAAAGAACTATAAATAAAACATAATTCAAATCATACAAAATAACTAAAACATAAAGAATTGTAAATAAGATATAATTCACAATTAGAAAACTAACATTAATTTAAAAATTAAATTCATATAGAGATATTCTCCCATATCCCTTCATGGTGATCACTTCGTGTGGCATGTTCGTCATGTATCTTATCTACATACAAATTGGGTAGTCCTGATGAGAGGGTAGGAGTTTTAAAATATCAAAGCCTATTTCATTCTTGTCATCATTATCAACCATTCTTTTTCCTTCTAGAGCTATTGACCAACTTTTATTTGGTGAATCGATGACATGGAAAACTTCTTTTGTTAGGTCTACCATAATAAATGGCTCCTCCCCATAAGTTAGTCCTCTAAGATCAATTAATGTAAATCCTAACTTATCATCTTGCACATTATTGATGTCAACCTACTTGTATTGAAAACAGGCACTCTAATTTTGTATAGTCAACCTCACAAATCTCTTTAATAATCCTAAAATAAGGCATGCATGTCATTTTTGGATTCTTACTTTCTTACTTAAAAGTGCACAGCTTCAGCTACTATTATAACTCCACTATTTTGCACAGTACTCTTCTTATCAAGAGACTTTGAATAAAGAATACCCATTAATATCATATGCACTCCAACATATCACATCCATGTTAAGACCCTCTACTAACCATTTAATAGTATCAGAAATGTTATCTTCATTTAAGACTTTTTGTTTGAACCAATATGCAAAAGTCCTATTGTGCTCTTTTAAGAATCCTTGTTCAATCATTCTCAATTGATTACATTCTACCCTTAAAATTTCTTTATGTGTATCTATGTAACTTTAAACTTCATCAATATTATTTAAGACATATTAAATGTACTTCTTGCACTTCATCATGATTCATGCTCTTTACTTATATCTTATGTGTGCCTGACCTAATTGCCTTATCTCTTGATGAGATTCAGGAAGCCTAATTAGTTCTATATTTGATTAGTAATCAAAACAAAATTTCATAGCTTCTTCAACAGCATATTTCTAAACTATAGATGCTTCAAGTCAGTATGGATTCTTCATATACCCTTTCAATATTTTCATATATCTCTCAACTGGAAACATCTATGTAAGTAGACAAGGCCACGCATTTTTACCTTCCTCACTAGATGAACTATTAGATGTATCCATAATGTTGAAAAAATGAAGGAGGAAAGTGCATCTCAAGTTGAGACAAGATAATACAAGCTTCTTGTTCCAACTTATCTAATTTAAGGGAATCAACAGCTTTACTGCATATCGTATTAAAGAAAAGTAAATTCTAGTTATAATGTGTCTTAAATCTTCTTTTAATATATCTTAAATGGTTACTGATAATAATTGTTGCTTCAAGATATGACAATCATGAGACTTTAAGCTTGTCAGTTTTAATTCTTTCATCGACACAAGCTTGTTATATTTAAAGAATACCCTGATGGACTTTGATCCCATGTAAACATCACAAAAACCTATTTTCTCAAACTTGGACAATGTATGAGAGGTCAGGGGATAGTATGTCCACTTACCTTTAACCTTGGGTGTAAGTCCTCTCGTATTCTCATTTCTTTTAAATCTAACATTGCATTAACACCATCCTTGATCTTGCCTAGCATGTTCAGAAGCATTCTAATAATACTATCACACACATTTTTCGCTACTGCATAACATCAATACAATTCCTCACTTTAAGATAACGTTATATGAAAGATAAAAAAAGATAGATCATTTTTTTTTCACATACTTTTAACACTTGTATTCTTTTGAGTCTTACCAAGGATAACATTAATGTGTTTTAACCTATTCATAAAATTGCTCCCTAGTTAAAGCATTCAGAGCATGAAAGTGATCTTGGTGGCTATGAAAAGCTTTCTTTAATTTATGATAAAGGTGATCTCATCTAAGAAATCTCCAATGGCTAAGATAGACTGTCTTGCTTCTATATTAACGTTGATGGTAGCATGTTCCTTCTTTAAAATAATTGGATATGCTTTGTGATCTTTGACACTATACCTAGACAAAATTTCCATATGCAAGAAAAGTTGTTTATAGTGTAAAAGATTATGCATGTAACTTAAAATTCTCCTTCTAATTTGTGTCAAAACACATTCACATCTACCTTCCATAATTCTTTAGGTAAATATCAATGTCATTTCCAAGTTGTTTTGGTTCCAAAATCAATATGAATAGTATCATGTACTTCCATTTCATGCAAAATTAAGGTGATAGCTTATAAATCACTAAAGAACATGCCATAAGCTATATATACTGCTTAGGTTACCATAAGGTTCATTCTATCTATCGATAGAGTCCAAGCCTAAGGTTCCTTGGCTCATTGCTAAATTTAGAAAATAATTGATCAATTTTTTTCTAATGAGGAGAGATGGCTAGATGTTGAAGCTTTCATCGAATATCCTCCCATCTACATGCCACCTCAAGTTCTTTGCATCATTAATATTCATAAACAAGTGCTTGAACCTTGTTATAATTAAAAAATACCACAACATCTTTACGGGAGCCCTTCTCTTTGTACCATAGTGCCTCACATCTCAGATACTTCTGCTCCCCTTCTAGCATTTTTTTGTACAGCAACGCAATCATTAGGGCATGTGTATATCTTTTTAAAATTCATACACATGGGCACAAGATCTCCTTGGCATCATACGATTTGGTAGAACATTTTCTTTTGGAAACATTATTTGAAGTAACTCTAGCAACCATATAAAACCCTAGTCATTCTACCTAGCTCTTGCCTTTAAGATAACCAATTTTAACACCCTAAACAATAGACTGAAATTAGTACAACCCCAGGTATAAAGGCTTCTCAGCATCAGTACATAAGTTATCATATACATGTGCTCGTTCAAAAGCCTCTTCACCAATATTACGAATCATGTCCTCTAGTTAATCTTTATCCATATCTACTTTATCATTAAGATTATGATCAACTTTCAATATTGAGACGTACCACTATGATTTTCAATCGTTCACCATGCCAAATTCATATCGTTAATTCTTACAAATGCCATCACAAATCAAGTATTTTCTTATTTCAACAACACTTAGTTTCCTTTCATTCAAGCAATTTATGTAAGGACAATAGAACCTCCCACTATTGTTAACAATATTTTTCTTAGCAAATTCCAAAAACTTCTTTAGCCCATTATCATACTAATCACTTGTTCGTCTAGCATTCATCCAACTACAATCTATATATCACTACCTAAAGGAGAATAAAATTAATGTTTATGTTATCGTCTTCAAACTATTTGAAAAAGTAAATTCTTAATTAATTTAAGATTTTAAGTTATTTAGGAAAAATAATAAATTTAAAAAAATTTGACAGAGTCTCCCCCAAAAAATTGAACTTTTCAAAACTTTCAAAAAATTTTACATCAAAAAAAATAATCTCATACAACAAATAAGGTCTTATGATGCCATTAACAATACTTCCAATACCCATAAATCTCAATAACAACTTTTATAAGCAATTAGACTTGTAGCAGATTTTACAAGCAAAAAGTAAAAGTTTCATACCTCCGCTCCTTCAAACAACAAAAACTTAACCACACATGCAATAGTCTAGGGCATTAGGGAACTACTAACAACACTCCCAACAAGCAATTATACAAAAAAACTAATTAAAAATAATCAAATAAAATTAAATAGTAAATTAAAATGAAATAAATTAAATAAAAATTAAAAGTTAAATTCAAATCAAACACTAATTAATATATACAAATTAAAAATTAAAAAAATAATTGGTACTTGTGCTCAATCGAGAAGAGGAAAGAATGAGGAGGAGGAGGGAGGAGTTGGGGGTTGAGAGGGGTAGGGTGGAGTTTGGGGGGTCAAGAGGGGTGGGGGCAGAGGAGGAGGGGAGGAGTTTGTGGGGGTTGAGAGGGATGGGGGGAGGGGTTGGAGAGACTGTGAGGGAAATTGGGGAAGCGGTTGACAATGAAGAAGAAGAAGAGAGGTGGGAATTTGTTTTTTTTTTTTATGAATAATTTGGAAACAATCAACAACAGATGAGATGGTACTCACTATTAAAGTTTTATAATAATTTTTTTAAACCTTTTAACATCAGGTGGATTTATACCTGATGTTAAAAGTATTTTTTACTGCAGTTATTTTTTACTTGATGTTGAAAATCTTTCAATGGCATCATAATATTACAAAAATACCACCACCTCTATTTTTAATAGCGGGTGCCTTTTAATTAATGTAAAAAATCTCTTATAAAAAATAAATTTTATATTATTGATGCTATGACCAAATCCTTGCCATTGACCCTTTGACGAAACCTTGCGACCTTTTTTCATCATTTGTCGTTGCACTTTATTTTCACATAGCTGAATTTTATTTCGCAATCATTTCAACGTTGCAACTCATATGATTTTTCGGGAAATTTGATTTATTATTTATTTAATTTCTTATTTTTATGTAATTGCGTATGAGACATTGTTTCTGGATTAGAGTATTATCCATCAATAGCAAGTACTAATCTTTGTCAGGATACATAAAGCAAAAGGCATTTCTCTCCTCTTTTGATTCGCTTCATAGACAAAAGTTATAGGTAATTGTTTTTTTGCCAAACGAAAACTTTTCATATAAACAAACACAGGAGCTAATGTTTCACAGCAAAAGGAAACAAAAAAATAAATAAAAAGACAAAATAAAAAAAGCTCCTAGATCCTAAATCATGTTTGTAGAAATTAGAACCCAATGGACTAGAAAGGTAGGTGAGTATTAGAGTTTTACATTAATCACAAATTTAGACTTGTTACTTATTACATTAAAATAGCTTGCTTAAGCTATTTTGGAAAGTCTCACCATATACTTATATATTTGGGATTAATTTTCTAATCACACTGTGAATTATCAACTTCTAATATTTTCCTTATATTTTTTCCTTTTCCTTTCTTTTTTTGTTTTCTTTTTTTATGTCAATTTTTTTAGTCCCAAATCAACATGGCTCTGATAATATGTCAGACTTTTACATTAGTCACAGACTAGGTTTGTCACTTATACCAAATTAGCTTAAGCTACATTGAAAAGACTCATCACCTTATGCTTCTATAGTTTGTGATTAAATCTCTAATCACACTATGTGTGCCTATCATTCTTCTTGTGTGTGTGTGTGTAACAGCGAGCCAGTTGGGGATGGGAGTCTAATAACCCAATCCAAAGAGCACCCCTCCTCTCTTAAGTATATGTGGACTATTTAGTTGTTTAATGTTAGTTTTAGGATAAGTGACAGACCCAGAAATTCTAGATATATATAAATATTGTTAACAAACACACACACACACACATCAAATAAATATTAATAATTTTGAAATATAATTCTAGATATTTATGAAATTCATTAAAATTAAAATATTTAAGAAATTACCAACAAGAGTTGTCTAGCAGAAAGGGTTGGGCTTTTACAATATGACAAATTAATGTTCAAATTCTCGATGAAAGATATGCCCAAATTTAGCATTCGATTGTATCTCAAACAGGATTGCCTCTAATGAAGAGACACTTGTAAGCAATAAAAAAATAAAAAAACTATAAGATTATAATAAATTAAAAAATCAAGTCCCCACTGGGAGAAGTTCTTACATATCCACTCCACGAGCATGAAACGCAATGATAATGGCTATTTTTGCAATAAAAGTTGATGTGGAAAAGGCATATCATTAATTAGATAATTGGGATTTCATAGAGAAGACTTTGGATAATAAAGGGCTGAGGAGATGTTTCAGATATGTCATTATGACATGTATTGGTTCTGAATTTGTGAGATTCTTTTTGAAATGGAGAAGAATTCAAAGCTTCATACATTCAAGGTCATTTGATCAATATGAGACCCTTTGAGCCCATACAAATTCCTTCTTTATATGGAAAGACTAGGTCATTTGATCAATATCTTGAATGTGAAAAGAAGTCGGAGTGAATGGAAGGCATTTAAATTCAAAACAAATGGTCCAATCATCTCACATTTATTTTTTGTTCATGATCTATTCTCGTTTATAGAAAGGAATGTTAAACAGATGGAAATTGTTAAGGAAGATGTAGAAATTTTGTAGAGTATTATGACACATAATTATTCTTGATAAACCTAAAATGGTCTGCGCTATGAAATTTTAACCATGCCACGGAGTTAAGTCAAGTGTTGGGCAATGGTTACCTATATATGCATCATTGTTGACGCACTTAAGAATACCATAAGCTTTAGGTATTGTTTTGCTTTTCAACTCTTTTTTAGCAGTTAACATTAATGGATATCAGACAACTTTAACAGTTCAAGGAAGGATGCGCTTGTTAAACGAAAAAAAAAAAAAATATGGATGCTCTTGCATTTTTGTTAATTTAAAAATACTAGACACTCTTAATTAAGAATTTAGGTGTGCTTGGTTGGAAGTTTTGCTCCCCTTCCCTCATTTGTTAAGAAATTTTGGAGGAGAGGGCCCCTCCCCTCATATTATTGCCCTTCAAATTGAGGTTAGATTGTGCTTCACTCCTAAACGTTGATTGACCTCATTAATTTTTTTAAAAATTACAATTCATCATATTTTATTATATATTTAACGGAGTTATTTATTTTTTATAAAAATTTGGTATCATTATAATTATTTATTTAATTTTTTATTCACATATTGACAACAGTGTTTTTAAAACTGGATCGAACCGGATGGTCGGACTGGTTCAACCGTCGACTGATTTGGATTTCGCTTTGGTTCATATGAGAAAACCATTTTAGGGGTTGAGCTGTTTTGAATTGGCGGTTGAACTGAAAACCGAAATCAAGTCGGGAATCAGATCTGGTTTTAAAAAACTGGACAGTTCAAATTTTTTTATTTTTTATCAATTTTTTTAATCATTTGATATTATGTTGTATCATATGACTTGTTAAATCATAATAAACTTAAAATATTTTATTTTTTTAAGTTAAATAGAAATTTCATATGTATTTCTTATATTTAAATTATTATATACATATATAATTTTTTTAATTTAATTATTACGTCACCAGTTTGACCATTGGTCCAATCCGGTTGAACCATGTGAACCGTGAACCATTGACTTTTTTAGTTCAATATCCGATCTAATTCTGAAAACATTGATTGACAATATGATAGGATGAAACTGAATTTTTAAGAAATCATGAAATTTAAATTAAAGTGTAAAATTATTTTCTACAAGAAATAATTAAAAAAATTTAAAACTAATGCATAAGAATATAATAGTAAATTAGTTATTACCTATCTTCCCCTCCTCTCATAAACCAAATAAAAGATCATTAAAAACCTCTCTTCTCCCCTCCGCTCCAACAAAACTAATAATATGAAAACCCTTCCCTCCCCTTCATCACTCCCCTTGAACCAAACACACTTTTAGTAAAAAAATTCTTGAATATTTTTGCTTTTAAACCTTTAAAAAAATATTTTGGTGTCCCTCATAGTGACAAAAGCTTTGTTTGTTCCAGTCCTGCATAAGGTTAGATAAAAAAACTCCCTCTTCATGGAAAGGTAGGCACCTTAGCATGGCAGGATTATCTAGTATTATTTTTATTTATACTTTATAAATATATTGTTATTCTTTATCAAATTATCGAGTCAATAGTTGGCAAAATATATATATATATATATATGTCGACTCAATAACCAACAATTTTTATGACATTGAGAGATAGTTGTCTTTTATTCATGTTGCCAAGAATTTGATTGTTCACTATGAATGTGAAGAAATCTCGCAAAACCTGATTTTTTGGTCTCTATATTGAAAGGGATTAATTTTTAGTGCAGCTAGATTTCAAATATAATCGTCATGTGATATAATTAATTTATACAATTGATTAACAAAATTAATTTTAAGTAAAATTGAAAAATAAAATTAAAAAGAAGAATTAAAAATAAAGAAAAATTATGATTTAATTTTATAAAAATATATTTAAATATCTTATTACAAGTCAAAATTAATTATAAATTTAAAATTATAATTTTCTTAAAAATATTCAATGTCAAAATCAATAATAAATAAAAATTATAATTTTTTTAAAAATACTCAAAAACTCTTATAAATGCCAAAATAAATTGTATATCCTAACTATTGTTTTTTAATGCCAGAACCCTTAATTATTATTATCTCACAAGTTATTATTACTTGTTTTTAAATTTATATTTTCAATTATATTTTCTTAAAAATTAATCTAGAACTATACAAACTCTATTTTATAATTCATAATAAAAAATTATTAAGTTAATGTACAGTCAAATATTTAACTAATGCATAGTTTTTAACGTGTACATCAACAAAATTTGGGAAAAAAAACCGCAGACATACACAAAAACGGGCCACTTGGATTTTTATTTTTATTTTTTAAACTTACTGCTCAGTTATTTTTATTTATAACAATATGTATGAGCCCATGAGGCTCTGGCCTGGCCTCGGCTGCATTTTGCGGGAGTGGAGAGTTGTCGTAGCTGGTGCTGTTTCCTTTCGGTCACATCTAACTGTGCGAGTCCGCTGCCGCCACCTTATTTCGGTGGTTAGCCTCTTACTCCATCGCCCGGGGAACAGCGAAAGAGAGTTGGGGTTGCAAGTAGTGAGACCATTTTCATTTTCTACTTCCTGTTCTCTTCTCTCATGTCATCCATTTACGAGCCGAACTGTTGTGGCTCTATCTTCTTGTTCTTTTTACCGCGGGTATCGCTCCAAAATTAGTTCACTCAGACTTGGGTTTCCAAAGCACAAATCCTCACTTAGTTGTAGTCTACCTTGAATATAAGTTCGATAAAACGGATTTTTGCTGTTAAACAGGAGCTAAATCTGGAACGAACTGAGATTTTACTGTTCACTGCTTGTAAGTTTTAATTCTGGCTGCCATAGGGAGACGCAGTTCTTTTGATTGTGAAAATGTATGTTTGGAATGTATTTTCCCCGCCCCCCCCTTTTTGGCTCCTTTCATCAAGAAAGATTACTGATGCCTTGATATTTTTGTTTTATTTATGTTTTACAGTAATGCTAGATCTTTTTGGTTGGTTCCCAAAAGAAATTGCAGCTTCGAAGTGACGAATCTGTGGGGGCAAAGAGGGGCTCCCCCCCCCCCCTCCCAAAAAAAAAAAAATTTAATACCCCTTTGGGAAAAAAATAATTTCTTACTTGTAAAAAACGTTAAATTAGATTTTGGCCCCCTCACTTTATGTCTGAATTTCAAATTGGCCCCCCACCCCAAAATTAGTAGCTCCTGGATTCGTCACTGGTTTTGAAACTAGTGTGTTGGAATTCTCTTCTATATAAAAAAGAATCCTCTTCTATAGGTTTTATTTCTTTTATAATATATGTACATCAAATGATTCAATGATAGGTGTGATGTTAAAAATATTGGAGAACATAAATAATTTTTTTATTTTATTGATAAATAAATTTTTGGAAACCTTTTTGAAATTGTTAGACTTGAATTAAGGATTAGTAGCCAGAGAATGACTAAATTTTTTATCTTAGCCTCTTTTTATTTTTAATTATAATAAATTATTTGTGAATTATGAATTTTTTATTTAGTGAGGTGCAGGGTTGCTTTTCAGAGGAGCCGGGCAAGGGTAAGAGCTCAGAGAGTTACTGAGAGAATTGCAAACTGCAGACAACTACAAGTTTCTTCCCATACAAGATGCCATGAAGTGTATCAATCAAACAGTGAACAAAACGGGCATTATAGCAGAGTTTAGCTTGCCAAAGCGAAGTAGGGGCACTGGTGAACTTTCCATTTGAAGGATCCTGCTGTTTAAACATTGCATATGATGTTACAATTTTGGATCTCCAATGGAGCAAGGATCATTCAAAATTCACTTTTTTCTTTTAAATTCATGTTGAAGTTTACAAAGTGTTTGGATACTGAAGTTTGGTTGGTTTAGACTTAGACTGGTGATGATGAATCAAAGGCCGGACTTACAGCTGCCATTTAGTTCGCTGGTAGTAGATTGACGATTTTTTTTTCTTTAAGGTGCATGTTCTGAGCCAGTTTCATGATTAATTATGTTCTGGTTGATAACAGTTATCAATATGCACTAAAAGTATTCTATTTTAGTGGGTGAAGTTCAATGTGATTCAACTGTTGTTAAACTTGGTTGTTTTAGATTTCTAGGAAGTGGGAAATTCATTTTGCTGCACTGTTTTCCTTTTCATACTTTTTGTGCTTCTTTGAGGTTGTGTCCTTATGGTTATCACCTTAGGCTAGATTTTTGGTCATGTTTTTAATACCTTGCAATTTTTTTTTAATTTCATGAATTTGGATCCCAAATGGATCAATAATTATTCAGATTTCACAATCTTTTTCAAACTCATGTTGTACTTTTCAAAGTATTTGGAGATTGAAGTTTGGTTGGTTTAGATTTTGACTGGCGATGAAGAATCAAAGGCCGGACTTATGGCTGCCATTTCACTTACTGGTAGTAGATTGATGAATGATTTTGTCAAGGTATATGTTCTGAGCCAGTTTCATGATTATGTTTTGGTTGATGCTAATGTATACTAAAACTCTTTTTTGTGGGGTAAAGTTCAAAATGGCTGAACTGTTCTTAAACTTGGTTGTTTTAGGTTTCTGGGAAACTCCCTCTGCTGTACAAACTGTTTGCATATTTGTGCTTTTCTGAGCTCGTGCCTTTATGGTCATCTTACTTTTATTGGATTCTTACCTTAAAAAGGCTAGGTTTTGGTTTATGACTTTACTTCAGGTGGAAAACTGGAAGTTATTTTGGAGTTATTAGCATGAAATGCTTTCTGCCCTTGCTTATTGGCTTACTTGAATAGTTTCTGCAGATTTCTATTGTACCTCAAGAATAATTGATGAATCATGTCAGAAACCTGGGCTGCTCGTTAATATTTTTGCTGAAAGCTCGCAACAGCTTCCTAATGTTGTAGGAAGAGGAGACATAGTTCAGCTTTTTAATGTCATGGTAACGGTCTTCTTAGTCCTAGATTTGATAGTGGATTCTCTAGAAACATGTTTGCTTTGTTTTTCTGGACTACTGTTGACTATTGAATATTTTTATGCACCGTTTCTTTCAATAATATTTGTTTCTGAGCACCTACATTTAAGTAAAGTTTAGCAAAATTAGTTGTATACTGGTTTTCTCTGTCTCACTCTGACTTCCAAGTTCTTGAAATATTCAATTTTAGCTATTGTTTGCCATTTCATGTGGTTTTTTCATGATGTTCATGTTTTGATTGCATGAAGGGATTTAGGTTTTGAAATGAATATGCAGTTTGATAATGATAGTGTGAGACTAAGGGGAGGTAGTTTGACTTTGTGGTGAGAAGGGTCAATGATATGAAGGAAGTTCTCATCGGTTTTTCTTAATTCAGGGTTTGGCATTAGGACTTACAAGTTCTATGATATAACTCAGGTACTTATCCCTTGTGATGGAAGGTTTTTAGGGAAGTTGAGGAGTGGTTCAGTTTACCTGGAAAAGAACAAAAATGGGGCAAAGAATAACAAAAGTAAAAGTAAGAAAGCAACTATGAAAGTCATCTACTCTTATCACTTAAAAAAAAAAAAAGGAAGTCAACTATACTTACTTTCTAGGACTAGAATGAGAATGTGAATTTACAACCACTTTATTAGTTGGCTTGATATATAAGAAGGTAATATTATAATATTATTGACTGAATGATTGAATTTCCTCGAACATTATAAATACAAATGATATGCATATCTGTTTTTAAACATTTTACACTTTTACATTTTACGTATAAAGGCTTCAAAAATTTTCAGTCAATTTTTGTGACAAGTTTTTAAAGAGCCTTATATTATTGGGTTTGATTTCTTATAAATGCACCAATTTTATCTTATAGAATGAAAATACGATGAAGATGAATTCAAATTTTGATTGAGTACTGCATTCAATATATGTTTTCTAATTCTGTAGGTAAAAACGCATGGTGATGACGTAAATGCTGTCTTCAATAAAATGTTTTCCTCTTTTGCATTACATAATGGGAAAGACACCGATGATTTTGTCCCTAGAGATAAGGACAAAACGCCCTTAGCTGAGCTTAGAAGCTGGTCAATTCTCAGCCCGTTCAAGGTCTAGTGGCATTTAATATGCTTTGAGAGCAGCTGATTCATTTTTAACTGGTTTAGTCCAAACTACACGTGATGTGCATGCACGTATTGTTCAATACACACATTTTGGTGCAGTGCTGCAGTGAAAATAATATGAATTTCATAACTGAAAGTAACTGTAAATCATTTAAATATGGGTTTCCGAAACCAGATAATCTATGAATTAACCCTTAGATGTATTTATAAATTTGTTTAGCTTTAGCGCAATTAGCAATTAGTTACTACTGAAAGCAATACTTGTGTGATGAGTCATTGATTTCATGGTATCTGTAGCTTTTGGTTTTCTTGTAATTTCATCTCCTTGCTTGCTATTTTGAAGCTAAGTTCATGTTGGATATTTAAGGTTTGCATATTCTGTGTAGATTCTTATGGCTTTCCAATGTTAAGAGAAACCAAGGAAGGAGATTGCTGCAGTCTGGCATGCAAGGTATTTTTCTTATTCTGATTTTTGTATCTGCTTGTGAAACACGCATATGTTCTTGTACATCCCTGGCCCCTCTGTGGTAACTAAACAAGAGAAACACCGTTTACGTTATTACCATTATATAGTTCTGATAATCAGATGCTTCTCAATTTGTTTTTTGTGCATTAAGATACTTCACTATTGTGAGACTGCAAATCAAGAACGGATTGTCTTTGTTTGGGATGGTACGGATTTGCCACCAAACAGTATGAGTGCAAAATGAGTTAATTTCAATTTAGTTCTACATTGCTATTTTAACCCTTTTCTCACGTTGATGTTAATTTTGCATAAATCATACAGAAATCTATTACTGTTATTGGTTCTTATAATCGGCTAATGGATATAGGAGTCAGTGGAAAGGGCTGACTAAGAACTACAGATGTGAGGATGGAACAAACTATTTAAGATAATAGTGGGAGGAGCAATGAACATTACTTCCAAATATTTATACTGACTTCATGCCTGTAGTTATCTGCACATTGATTTAATTAACTTTGAGACGGCTTATATAGGTGTGCCATTTTAAGGTTCTTTTCCTTGGGGGGATCTTGGAACCTTCTATTTGATATAAGTTCCACAGGTCTGATCCAATCAGTATGATTCTAGAGTGTTTGGAAAATTATATTGGTGCTTGCATGTTTGTCAATTACTTGATATCTATCTAGTTAATTTTACATTTTGACGAGAATCATGAGGTTGGCCAGATTTTCACAATAACGAGATAAAATCTTTCTTGAGATAATGAGAATATCAGTTTGAAAAGGCTTCCATTCAACAGACAGGAGTGTACATATAAAAGAGCAAAGATCTGATAATATCGTATCAAATCTGCTCCAATAACTAGAAAAGGTAACAGCAGATAATCTGATTCTGTAATCCCTATAAATCTGTAAAAAATATTTCTAATAACATAAAGATATTAACAATAAATCTTATTAGGGTTAGGTTAAACTAGCAGATGGGCCTAGGTCAAGTCAGCACACATTCAACACTTCCCCTCAAGCTGGTCAATAGATGTTGATTATTTCCAACTCGCCTATTAGCTCATCAAACTTGTTTCACACAAAAGGCTTGGTCATCACATCTGCAACTTGCTTTCCTAATAGAATGTGGGAGAGATCTATGACTTTAGCTTAAATTTTTTTCCACATGCTTTGTACAGTCATATTGAATTGGATTGTTGGCAATCTTTAAGGCGGTGATTCTGTCACACCACATTTTAATAGGAGTTTGTGGTTCTATGCCGAGCTCTTTTGGTAATTGTACAATCCATATGCCTTCACAAATTCTAAGAGCTAAGGCCCTATATTCATATTTTGCTGAGCTCCTATACGCAATTGGTTGTCTTTTGCTTCTCCAAGTCACAAGATTACCCAACACAAAGGTGCAATACCCTGTAGTAGAGCGCCTATCGTGAATGGATCCTGCCCAATCAGCATGAGTGTAAACTTCTACATCTATTTCATTTTCAACGCCTGGTGTTCTCTTGTTTCCACCTGTGTGGATTTTTACACTCTTTTTGTCTCCTTTAGAAAATAATAATCGCTTCCCTGGGGTTGTCTTGAGGTATTTGAGAATATGATAGGCAGCTTCCATATGCTCCTTCTATGGATTAGTTGTAAACTGACTTACAACCTCAACAGCAAAGGATATATCTGGCCAAGTATGCGATAAATTAATCAGTTTTCCTACCAATTTCTGGTACCTCGCTTTATTGTTTGATTTTCCATCAAGTTTTTTTTTTCCAGGTTGCAGTTAAGCTCCATTGGAGTATCTACAGGTCTAGAACCTAACATACCAGCTTCTTTGAGGGGATGCAGACTATATTTTCTCTATGTGACATTAATGCCCTTAGATGACTGAGCTACTTCCAATCCAAGGAATTATCTCAGGTGGTCAAGATCTTTAATGTTGAATTCTGCAGTGAGTTTCTTCTTCATTTTGTCAATTTCTTCAATGTCATTACCTGTTAGCACAATAACATCTACATAGAAGATTAGTACAGCTAGTTTTGGGCCAGACCTCTTTACAAATAAAGTATGGCCTGCTTGGCATTGATTATAACCAAATCCCTTAAAAGCACATGTGAAATTTTCAAACCAAGCTCTAGGTGATTGCTTTATTCCAGACAAGGATTTAGGGAGCTTACAAACTTTGTTTGCATTCTCGGGTCCTCTCAATCCTAAGGGTATCTCCATGTACACTTCCTCTTCCAAGTTCCCATTTAAGAAGACATTCTTAACATTTAGTTTTTGTAACGGCCAGTCTAGATTTGCAGTGAGAGACAACAAAACATTAATGGTATTAAATTTAGCCACAGATGCAAATGTCTCTTGATAATCAACGCCATAGGTTGGGTAAAATCTTTACAACTAGTGGTGCTTTATATTTATTTTGACTCCCATCAGAGTTGTACTTCTTAGTAAAATCCCATTTACTTCCTACAACTGACTTCCCACATGACAAATCAACAATTTCCCAAGTCTTATTTTTGTCCAAGGCCCTCAATTCTTCTCCAATAGCCAATTTCCATTTCAGGTCAGATCTGGCTCCTTCAAATGTTCTAGGTTTTTCTTCATTATCAAGAGCAGTGACAAAGGTTTTAAGCTTTTTGTAAGAGACATACCTTCCAATGGGGTGTTGAGTGCAACTCCTCTTGCCTTTTGTAAGAGCAATAGGCCACTGAAGATCTTCAGGATTAACCTTAGGTTGTGAATCATGACTCTGCCTTAGAACCTTTGCTATTTGTGGGCTTTTTCAGGCTGATTTTCCCGTTTCATGCATATGAAAGTCAAACATAGAATCTTGAGAGTTAGTAGAAGGTTGTTCTTGACTGGCATGGTGATCAAATTAAGTTTCAGCTTCAGAAATAAGTATTTCAAGGTCAGAATTATGCTGGATAGGACTGGTATAATCTTGGACAGGATCAAGTGATGTGTAAGGTTTGATATTAGTGATGCTAGTGGATTGATTGCTTAAGTGATCATCTATAGTTCCTCAAATTAATCATTTACTATCATTCTCCTCCTGAATGGGTAATTAGGGATAGAATGGTAGTGATTCAACAAATTTAATGCTCATAGTGACATAAAACTTCCTTTTTACGGGAGAATAGAAGTTGTACCCTTTTTTTGTTGAGGAGTAACCCAAGAACGGGCATTTAATAGAATGATAATAATGTTTCCCACCCTCATCATTAAACACAAAAGCTACACATCCAAAGACTCTTTCACAAGAGAATTAATGGGATTTGAGTAGGGATAAGACTCTAAAAAACTTTGGAGAGGAGTTTTGAACTTGAGGACTTTGGATGGGATATGGTTGATAAGATACACAGCCATGAGGACTGCATCTTCCCAAAACTTATTCAGTACATTGCTGCCTAATAAAAGGGCTCTAGCTACCTTTAAGATGTCTATTTTTCCTCTCGGCTGCTCTATTTTGTTATGGTGTATGCACACAAGAAGTTTAATGTGTAGCCCTTTTTCAGCAAGAAAGGTTTTAAAATGTGTCCAAATGCTTAGGTCCATTGTCACTACGAAGAATTTCAATATTAGTCTGAAATTTATCTTTAACAAAATTATAAAAGTTTTTAAAGAGAGTAACAACTTCATACTCGTCTTTATTTAAAACAAGTCACATTAGACGGGTGTGATCATCAATAAAAGTAACACACTACTTGGCTTTCGAGTGAGTTTCAATTTTAGAAGGACCTCACACATCACTATGCACAAGATTGAAGGGTTTAGTAGGGAGTATAAGTAGAAGCAGGATAGGGGTTGTGAGTTTGTTTAGCAAACTGACAAATATCACGAGGAAAATTGACTTTAGTCATGGAATTTGGAAACAAAACTTTCATATAATCAAAACTGGGGTGACCTAATCAAAAATACTGTAACAAAATGTCTTCTTGAGACATAACAGCGGAAGCAAAAACAGAATTGAAACTAGAACTAGAATGAGCTAAGCAGCCTTTATTTTTTAGATTTCCTTCAAAGTAGTAGAGTCATTGTGTTCCTTAGCTTTGCCAATCATCTTCCCTGAGGCTAGATCCTGAAAACACAGTGAAATTTGTCAAAGATAGCAATGCAATTTAACTAACAAGCCATGCATTTAATGGACAGCAGACTACATCACTGCATTGAATGTGAGGTACATATAACGCATTACTTAACATGAGACTCTGAAAGTGATAAGATCCTGGATAAAATTCAGATTTATTCAAGAAGTAAGCGGCAAAAGATAAATTAAGATAGGTTTCATTTTTTATTTGATTTTTAGATATTTATTCAGATTTTATTTAGTCATTAAGATTCTTTAAATTTTATTTAGATTCAGTATTTTATCTACTTAGATTTTAGGAGAGTTTATTTAGTGATATTGTTATCTAGATTTTATTTATTATTTTAAATTGTATTTAGCATTATAAATATGACTAGCAACTTAGAAGCTAGCATATCAGAAAATTAATAAAATAGTCTTTCAAACCCTTTGGAGATTCTCCTAAGCATGGCTATTGAGAGAAGTATAGAACGGGATTCTTGTTCTATATGATCTTATAGATTTATTCCTATCGTTTCCTTTTATTATTTGAGCACCCAACAGAAAGCATAATTTTTTTGGACCCCATAGCCTGTGCATAAGTATCACAAGCCATTTGCACACCTGTGTGCTTAGAATAAGGATTGAACTCAGAAAATAAGTCCTGGAATTTCCAGTAATGTAATCTGTAGCACCAAAATCAACTACCCAAATGTTCTTACATTCAGTGGCAGTACTTAAAGCAGTATGTAGAGTTGTACCTGCATGAGCCAATGTAATTAAGGGGGAAGATTTCTCACTTGGTTTTTCTTGAGCATGTCTTTCTAGAATTCGCTTGAGCACAAGAAGTTCTTCATTATTTAGACAATTTCCTTCACTAGCAGTTTGACTGGCCATGAAACCTTTATTGTCACTTTTATTCTGTTGCTTCAGGTGGGCTAGCTTACCATGTATTTTCCAACAATTCTCTCATGTGTGACCATTCTTGCTGCAATGATCACAATGGAGAGACTTCTTCCCTTTTGAATCTCCCCCTTGGTTGCCTCAAGCCACCATAGCAGAGGATTTTGCAGCTGGTAAAGGAGTTGAAGAGGGAAGCTGAATAAGAGCCTTACAGCTTTCCTCGTACCTTATCATATTATAGTAACACGTTTCTGGACCATTGCAAGTAATTGTTCCCATTTAGACAATGGTTGATGATAAGTTGAGAGAGAGTCCGTGTGCAAATTGCCGAATCCCCAAGAGAACTCGCACCACCCCCTTCAGCATCCCCATTTAAGCCCCCTCCTTGTGCTGGAGAGTTTCTAGACCATTGGTGGCGAAGGCTCTAGGACCCGTTAGCACTGCCTTATATGACATGAGTGGTGTCGCTTTGATACCATGAGAATATGCAGTGCGAAAAGGCTTACTTCCATTCAACAGAGAGGAGCATACATATAGAAGAGCAAAGATTTGATAATATCGTATCACATCTGCTCTAATAACTAGAAAAGATAACAGCAGATAATCTGATTCTATAATCCCTATAATATGTAAAAAAATATTTCTAATAAGATAAAGATACTAACAATAAATCCTATTAGGGTTAGGTTAAACTAGCAGATGGGCTTAGGTCAAGTTGGCCCACATCCAACAGACAATTATAAAATAAGAAGCTAATTTAAGAAATAGAAAAACTAATTTATCAAAACAAGTGTCATTACCATCTCCAGCTTGGGGCTTGTGTCTTTTAAATCAAAGGGATACACATACAATTCCTGTCCAAACTGAATATAATCAAGGGAAGAGGTGGGCATAAATTCCTTTGGAAAGAGCCTTTAACCCAGGTGCGAAAGAAAATTTATATGCTGAACTTGTTAGAAAGTCTTTTACAGGTGGTTAGTCTTTACATGTTGCACATGATATGTATTTTATTTGTGCATTCAATATGCTACAAATAATTTCTGTATATAACCAATTATCTCAATGGATACAAGACAAATGAAATTTAGAGCCTAACTTATTTAAGAGAGAGAAAAAACTCAAACGCGGAATTATTATTGATCAAATCATGACGTCTTACATTACACAGCTTTTGGTATTCATGAGCAATAAAAGAAAACCTTAACGGTGAGCAACCCCAAGAGTAACGGCATTTATAACAAGAAGTCTTATTCCACTAAGTAAGGTCAGCTATTTGGATTACACAACGTTATTGTGCTCCATAAACAGCCAAGCCTTTGGGTATATATTAGGAAATAAACTAACCACAAAATAGGAAAATAGTACCTCCTGATATAAAATAGGATATAAATTAAAAGTAAATTGGCGACAAAAATTTGAAAATAAACATATACTCCAATAATTATCTAATAAAGGGTGATGTAGTAGTGCCTGGAATTGATCTTTTGCTTGTTGAATCTTCTGCATTTTTTCCGAACAATAATTGGGCTAGACGAAATATCACAATCAATTATATTTTTGTGTAGTATATATTAGTTAGTAGTTGCTGATGGCATTGCACCATCGTCAAAGAAAGTCGATGGTCTTTCCAAAATTGCAGGTTAGAAGATGAACTGCACAATCCTCTTCCCTTACATCATGAACTAGTGCCTATGCCAAGAGGATTGTTGTGTACTTTTGCTACCGTTGGGTCCATCTTGAGAGTAGCGCGTAAGGCAAAAGCATGGAGAAGAACCATCTAAACCTTTTAGAAAATGGCAAGTGGGTCACATTTTTCAACATGCGTCTTGAAGTGATGCATGCAGGACTATGGCATGGCGTGTTGACTCCATTACAAAGCTTCGGCACATATGGAATGATGATATCATAAAACAGCACGAAAGGGGTTTTGTCCACTCTGTTGGCTCATAAGATAATTGGAATAGTCGATCAATTCACTGATGTTTCGATTTGTTGTCTTTTGTATTCATTTTTGAGATAGTTTTTATGGTAAGCGAATTTCATTATTGTTTTGTGTTGTTTTCAATGCGATGATTATCAAACATATATTTTCTTGTGCAATTTGTTCCCCTCCCCTGACGGTGGTTGGATCATGATTATGCCCGATTGGATACTTTAATGGATGTTCCCACCCATTCAGATGTATCATAATGCATTTTGTTCGGCCTTACATTTGCGGAGCTTTGATTCCCTTGCTTACTCTATCTTTAATAATGTTGTCATACAATTTAAATACTGTTACTCTTTTCTATGTTCTTTGCTTTTTTTTAATTGATAAAAAAGTGTCTATACTGCCTACTACTGCTCTGAATTCTCAAAGAAAAGTACCTATTTATCTTAGACATTTGCATTTGTTGATGTTACATACTTCTCTCTCTCTCTATATATATTGGTTTGAAGAAATGACCGCAAAATACAAGTGTATTGTTCGAGTAGCAGCCGCAATGCCATGGTCACCTGAAAATTCCTCTAAACGTGGGATTTATGTGATGCGCCTGACCC